>NW_027052710.1:596576-754935 GCF_011386835.1 Chrysemys picta bellii
GCAGCTTTGTCATTATACATCCACTGTGTGAAAGTTCAAAGCCAGAAACACTTGGTAAATAGCCGTGGAAAGGCCACAACTCACAGGGCTGGATTCTCATTGACACTAAAGCCCCTTTACCACACTGGAGCAGTGGGAGGGGCCTTACAGTGAGTGCAAATGTCATTTAGGACCAGCTCACAGCCATTAGCCATGTGGGGTAACGGAGCCTGGCTTGACATGAGACTCAGCCCAACACGTTAACACTAGAAGAAGCCCCTGGCTGGGAAGCCATTAGAGGAAAGACTCATAAATGTGAGGGAAAGTGTAACATAGGAAAGACACGTAGGGGGCATAGATAAAGATGTGTGTGGGGCAGAGCTACAGAGGTGTTGCCGGCACAGAGGCCCGAGGACAGCAACAGCGGGGTTCGTTGCCCGGTGTGCTTCGCGTCAACAAACATACCAGGGTGCAGAAACAATCAAAGTTTATTTGAGATCTCAAAGTGGTGCAAGGAGACAGGCAAGTCTCAAATCAAGACCAGCAAAAAACAGTTCCTCTCTTCTTATACATTTCACAACTAAGCCCCCCCTCTATCACCCCCCCATCACCCCCCCTCTACTCCCTCTCCCCTCTCTACCGAAGGCATGTTTATACATTTAAGCAACTAAATCCTTCTAGGGCTATAAATCTAGCTTGTTAGTAACATTTCTCTAAACAGTTATTTGGTTCTGTTTACCCTTAGTTTATTACCCCTTCTCCAGCTAGAAACATGCAAACCTCATCATTATCGCTTGGTACCTGGGTATGAGCAAGGTCGTAATTGATAACTAGCTGTTTACACATTCCAATTTCTGTCCTTGGCTTTTGAGGCCGATTAGAGTTAAACATGGAAGGACAGAGTTTAAACATGGAAGAACTCTGGTTCATATAGGCCTAATGACGTCAACAATTCCCTCCTTTGAGAATACTCAACAAGCTTTTGGCTGAGTTTTCTCATATTCTGTAGACAAGATACGATTGAGTGCCATAGAGCTGGGGTTCTCAATGAGAGGGTATGCTGGGATTTCTGGGGAACGGGGGGCACACAGCTTACGGAGGAGCAATTTAAAACAAGCAGTCAGGAGGAGGGTGACCAGGCACAGTACCACACCTGTGAGGAGGAGACGCACAAGGCTATTTCCCAGTCCTCCTAGGTTGGGCAACCAACTCCAAAGGGAATCAAAAACTGTGGGTTCCCTTTCCTGAGCCTTCCACTGCTTGAAAGCCTGTTCGGCTGACAGGACGTGCTTGTTAATGTCCTGTGAGTTTTCTGGGACATAAGTACAACATTCACTCCCAATAAGGACACACACCCCGCCCTGGGAGGCTAAAACATAATCTAAGGCCTGTCTGTTTTGCAGGGACAGCAACTGGAGCTGGTAAAGTTCTAAGTTAAGGCTTTTTTCTATGACCAAGGTCTCATTGGCATACTTGGTGAGAAACACAGAAAGCCTACGATAAAATTGAGCCAGTCGTCCCACCCCATAGGATGGGAGAAAGATCATACCCAATCTGTCTCCTTCTGTAATGGGCTCTGGGGTGGCATACAAAAATCTACGCTGCCTAGGGCGGCCAGGGGGCAGCTTAGGAAGGACACGAAGGGGAGGGGCAAGATATCCTAGATAGCAGCTTCCATACCACCGATGCGGTAGCCACTTATAGGCAGAGGTACCGCAAATATAAAAGGAGTGGCCATTCCCTACCAAGCCATTATAACCGCTACTCCACCTATTTGCTTGTCTGTCATTAAACGATCCGAACCGGGCGGCAGAGTCGGATTTGCCGTTAACATAGACAGGGATGGAAGCGTCACTGTCAGGGGATAAATAATACTGACAGGTGCTATTCCCAGCAAACCAGGTGTGATTGCTGGACTTAAACTGTCGATAGCACACCAAACCAGGGGCCACTGGCCACAACCTAATAGGGGAAGGGATATACGTTGAGTTGGCCTGCGGCTTCCAGGGGTCGTCCCTTAATGCGTACTGGGACTCAATGGTACAGTTCTGCGACAAGGGGGTACCCGAGGCATTTTCCCCCCTACTGAACCATCCCCAACAGATATCTGACCAATTCTGGGGAACTACCCTCCAGGGTAACCCTGCAGCATGGTGCGGGATTTGGGAGCATACCCAGCAGTTGGAGAGGTTAAACTCTTGGGCAAAACAAACCTTCAGGGACTCATATGTGTTTGTCTCTAAGTTAGTAGGGATTCCTTTCCATCCCGCATGTGCCTGTGGGGAAATGGGAGTTAACAAGAGGAGTGTCTCTATGGCAAAGAGCACCACTGTGGCAGACCCTGGACCTGAACTCATATTGGGCAGGTGACCCTAGGGCCTAACAATCACAATTCCCCAAATACCCACAAAATAACGATTACCAATAGCAAGCAGATTAAAAACAACAGGGACCAGGCCACCAAGTTAGGCCGGCCCTGTGAAAATAAACACAACCAACGCTCAGAGGTCTCGCAGGGAGTGCGCTGTGATTGTCCAAAGAGATCACAGGGCATTCCCAGCAGACACTATTGTCGCCTGAATAACAGCTTAAGTCCCAGATCGTCGCTGGCAGTCTTCTCTGCAGGCTGGACGGTCCACCGTTCAGGAGCAGGCACTGCTTTCAGGCAAGAGTGATGAATCCAGTTCTTGTGTCTCTCAACCTTTGCTGCTGTATGGGAGACCAGCAGGACGGTGTGGGGTCCCTTCCACTTCTCTTGGAGAGGCTCGTCCTTCCAAGTCCGAACGAGTACAGAATCGCCTGGCTGCAAGGAGTGGATCGGGGAATCCAGCGGGAGAGGTTGCAAATCTTTGGTATACCTGTGGAGAGAACAGAGAACAGCAGACAGAGAGCACATGTACTGAGATAAGAAGCCACACCCCATTTCCCACTCCCCTGCCAGAACCGGTGTACCATTCATAGGCCATGCCCTTCCAAACATAATCTGAAAGGGACTGAGCCCTAACCTGCCCTTAGGGAGAGCGCGAATGCGGAGCAGAACAAGGGGCAAAGCATCACGCCACTTAAGGGAAGCCTCTTGGCAAACCTTTGAGAGGTGCCGCTTAAGAGTGTGATTTGTACGTTCCACTACCCCACTCCTGTGGTCGCCATGGCGTGTGAAGCTTCCAGGGGATCTGTAGGGCATCCGATATCTTCTGAACGACTTGGGATGTGAAGTGTGTTCCCTTGTCAGGTTCCATCCACTGGGGGAGCAATCTGAGCCTTACTCAGTGCCACTCGATATCCTCGGAGTCCAACGAAGTTCAGGAGGCTCACAGTGGCTTTAAGGCAAGAGGTTAGACCCACTGCAGCAATTAACAAGTCATCCACATATTGCAGGAGGAGGACTTTGTCCTCATTGTCCCACTCCTCCAAGTCTCTGGCCAGGGCCTGGCCGAACAGAGTGGGGGAATTTTTAAATCCCTGAGGCAGCACTGTCCAGCAAAGCTGCTTTCTAACCCTCCTTTTGTCCTCCCACTCGAAGGAGAAAATCTCCTGAGACTGGGGGGTCAACCGGAATCGTGAAGAAAGCATCCTTTAAATCCAGGACTGAAAAAATGGGTGTACTGCCCCCCTATAGAGGCCAACAATGTATACGGATTTGGAACAAGGGGGTGTAGAGTCTTAACCCACTCATCAACTGCGCTCAGGTCCTGGACCAGTTGGTATGTGCCATTTGGCTTTTGTACAGGCAAGATAGGAGTGTTCCAAGCTGACTGGCATTCTTGAAGAACCCCGCACTTTAGGAACTGGTCTATAGTCTCCTGCAGTCCCTCTCTGGCTTCCCTTTTGATCGGATACTGCTTGATTTTGTGAAAGTGAAATGAATTATATTAAAGAAATAGAATGAATTAAAGAATGCTGTATGTACCTTTAAGTAGAAATGAGAAATGCTGCAAGCCAGGGGTCAGGAAAGCAGACATTAACTGCTTAACTTGCCACTTAAGGGCAATTGGTGAAGCATTAGTCTTAGATCGATAAGAGTTAACAAGGAAGCAGGATATGCATATTGTGCTCCATGCATATTTTACAATTTTGCTCTCTCTGTCCCTTTGTTTAGTTCGCACCCTTTTATCTGCATAAATAAGACTGTTTGAATCTTGCATGGAGGCTCACATTATCTGAATGTATTAGCAGAGCGCTGTGCTAATAAAACAGAGTGGTCTGACAAACTAGGAGTCCTGGGTCTAACTTTGACAATTTGGAGGTTCCACCGAGATGGCAACCATCTTCACTGGGGCTGTGTGATTCCTGACCGTTTTTGTAGGACGGCCGTGGTAGCCGGCACCTGGGCATTTGGCCCGAGCGGTCCTCCTCCTGAACGGAAGGGTGCATGACCACAGTGAGGTCTACGCCATCGAACCTGTTGGTTCCCACTCTGTTCTGGTAGGGATCCCGGGATCTGACATCAGGAATCTGGTCAGGTAATTATTTCTGTGTTTTGTCCGGACTGAGGACTGTCCTGTCTCTGTGTCTATCCATCCTCCTGTGGAGTGTTTTGAGTCTGGGTGCCATCTCCGTCTGGGGATCGGCCGACCAAGGGGTTCCTGTCCCCGTGGTCTGAGTGAGTGAAATCTGCACAATCGCAGCCGCACCGCACCTTGGGTAAAACCCTTGGTGTGAAAGCAAGGGCGATTGAGTCAGTAGTCTGTGGGCTCCTTTTGTGTGTTGCACCAGGCATCACTCTGACGAACCCGAATTTCCTTATTGTGTGATTGGTGTGTGTAAAATCCTCCTGTATTGGTAACCAGACGTCTAAGTCGGGACAGTTCCCTAAAGGAACGCCGGCTCAGTTTTAGGAAGGGTCCGGACTCCTGTAAATTTCTGGAAAAATGGTCTAGGCTAACTTAGGGAGATCCCAAAACTCAGTGGCCACTATTAAAACCTTGGAACAAGGACCGAGTGGACATCTTAAAAAAGAAACTCGGCCAGCCTAAAACTAAACTGGCTAAAGGAGAGGTTAATTGTTTCATGCAGTGGTGGGAAGAGGCAAATCATAGGTGGACAAAATCAAAACTCGCCACTCTCAAATATTCAAATAATAAATTAAAAGCTTTATTAAAAGCCTCCTCTCCCACCACCAGACTGAGCGCTCCCCTTCACCCTGTTCTCTGGAAAAAAAAAAAAAACCACAACCCTGGATCGATCCCAACTCCCTTCATACTCCCCTCTCATTGTAAAAAGGATAAAATGCCCCTTGTTCTGTTCCCCTTCGTTGTCTGCTTCAGAAACTGATTCTTTAGTGTTCCATTACCAATTCAGCAAGGAAGGTGGGCTCCTCAACTAGCCCCCACCCTTCCTGGGCCCTTTCCTTAAGCATTTCTTTCAAAATTGTGAAATGACCACAATATCACTCACAAAAATGGTTCATTGGAAAAATCAGGATTGTGCCCAGACAAGCAGGCAAGCAACAGATAAAGAAACTTAAAAACAAACAAACAAACAAACAAAAACCACAGGTTGGAAGCCCTAAGGGCATAGTGTCAGGAGTAAGTGCAAGTATGAACCCCTGGAACAATACTTAAAATGGTGAAATCTGAGTTGATAAAGGTGTCATTTTGGGAAATAAACAAGTGATTTAAGGAAAGAGAGTGAAAAGTTAACTCTACAGAGGCTGGAGAGAATTAAACAGTTCAACTTTGTGAAAATGTTAAAAAGGATCTTGTTAAAAGAATTCTTGGTTTCTTTGCAGCCATTCTAAAGGAAAAATGGGCACTTTTCCAGAGGAATGTCTGTAAATAATCCAGGTAAAGAGACTATCTAATTAAAATCATTTGACTATGGACAATTGAGTCAAATTTGCTAAAAGAACATAGGGAGGGTTCTATTGGAACTTAGCTGCTCCAAATGTATAAAGGTAATGTAATCTACGTACAGCTATGTAAAAACAAAGCAGTGTAAGAGGGATGTTAAGGGAGAGAAAATGTGTATGTATCTGTCTGTCTGTGGGAATATGTGAGGTTTGTAAAACTCCTGTTTTGTAAGTTTAAGATAAATTGGTTTTGTTTTGTTTATAATGCCACTAAAAATCCATTTGACTCTTTAATTCAAAGTTGCAAAACTGACAGACCTTTTTGCCAGACACAGGTAATCAGAGTTAGTTGACTTTGAGATTTGGTATTTAACCCTTAAGGGGTAACTTGATTCTTTACAAAATTTAAATGTTTTCAAATAAAGACCAAGTCATGACTGCAGCAGGACAGTCAAAATCAGAAGAATAGGGAGAGATTCTGGATTCTGTTTGTTTGTTTTTGTAACAAAATAGCAAATGAAAGCTGTAGGAAAAGAATAAAGACAGTGGCCCTCTGAAGCAACAGCAGGGGTGAGGTGCACAAAACAAAAAGAAGCAATGTTAGAAACACTGAGCCTTAAAACGGCTCTGTGTAATCAGACTGTCACTTTGATAAGGGTACATAAAACTCTGTAAGAACAAAAGAAACAGTTACACCTTATGTAAAAATGAATATGGCTAATGTTTTAAAAGTTAAAGTATAGAAGGAATGTGCAGACGTGTGCAGTGTATATTATAGAGGGGGTAAAAGAAATGCAAACGAAACATGCTACTTAATTAAAATCCTATTAGGGCTCCAAAGGAGCCACAATAGACTGTGTTTTCTTTTTCAGATCTGTGTGTGTTTTGGAAGCAAGAGTTAAAAGTAATCAAAACTCTGGTAAAAGTTAATTGTGTTCCTTTTAAGACAGAGTCTCTGAGCTCTGCTAATAGTTTTGAATCCAAAAGCCAAGCCTGTGTGGATGCAAATTATCTAACTGATAAAGGAAGTGAGAGAACTGCCAGCACAAAGAAGTTGCAGATAAAGAACATACTGGTCAGCAAACAAATTGTCTAAATAAAAGGCATGGTACAACAAGATACCTTTAATTAAAATAAATGTAATGTTAATAAGTACCCCTGTAACAATGTATAGTGGGTATGATTTTTGAAAAAAAAATCCTTTATGGTAATGATGCTTTTCAGCTGTTACCTGTGAACAAACTTAAAGCTTAATACAGCAGGAATGACATTGTAACCTTGGTCTGCTGTAAAGGGAAAACTGAGGTACACCACCTCATGGATTTAATGACTGAACAGTGGGATAATTTCCCCATAACTCTTAAAACATAGAAGCCATTAAAACCTGGCCTGCCTATAGAACAAAAACACAGGGAAATATGGAGGTAATTCCTCTTGTTTTGCCTGCAATCAGCAAGGGTATTTGTAAAAGAAAGGAATATTTTAAGCAATAATGAATGCCACCCCAAAAGAGGTAGAAAAAAAATGTTATTTTTGTCTTTCAGAAAAAGCTAATATCAGCTACAGGACAACCTAATAAGAAACAAATAAAAGTGGGTATGCTTATCCATGCCTGTTGCTCCAAAGCCCTGTAGTAAAGACATCTCACTAGGATACTGTATGTGGGATAAAATGAATAATGAGACCAAAGTACTGTATAATGGGCTATGTGTATGTGTTAATTCTGTCGGAGAAAAACAGAGTTCTCACTATTTGTTTAGGTACAGCAAGTCAGATGCTTTATTAACTCTCACAATTGCGCAGAGGGAGAGAGCTAAGCAGGTCTCTCAACAGGTAAACAATTACAGCAAGCATTTATACCTTTTGTTACAGACAATAATGAGCAACAGTTGCATTTTGTTTATACATAGGCCATCTTGATATCTCATTTCCTCACTTGTTTTGACTCTTGCCAACATACAATATTTTCTATACCTTATCTACACAAGGTCTTCTACACCTTATCTATACCAGGTCATAATGACTTCTTACACAGTTCTTTCTCATCCGCCTCACACAATCCTCGCTTCTACAAATGTCGCGTTATCAGGGTTACAGTTAGCCTGACTCTTGCTAACGAACTGTCATGTATTGCAGTTCCTTTCTGTCAGTTCTTTCTCTGCTTCCACAACCCCCCCTTTTGTACTACTAGTACAACAAACATTCTCAAATCTCTATTTGCATCAAGTCCTGGACTTCAGACTCTACATCAGATGCTTCAACCTTAGGGGTTTTGATTGGATGTAATGACAATGCATGATTAGTATGAACATGAAAGGTATTATTATTATTACGTCTTTTACAACAACAATAACATAATCCTAAGCTAACTAATAACAATACAAGCAATAACATTCCCATAGCAATACTATAATGGGGTTGTTGTACAGCCTTAGTCATAAAGCACAATACATCATATTTAGTACATAAGGTAGATACTCTATAAGCAGTGTGAAAGGCATACTTTTCAACTTGATATATATTTTGAAGCATGTGAATTTGCCCTTGTACTTCAGAGATTTTCTGAATCTCTGGTAACAGTGAAAGGAAATTTTGAAATCGATCAGGTACTAAACTAGTCCAATGAAAGGGTATCTGGAACCTAAGGACTATTTGCAAAATTCTATCTGCAGGCCAGTAAATAATATGATTGCCTGCAGTGGTAATGAGATTAAAATGTATGTCTTGCAATGTGGTGGCTTTAACATACACACAGCTATCATTAGCTTGAAAAAATAAGTGTCCTGTTAGGGTAGTTCCTTGTCCCCTACCCTTCTAGCAAACGTAGTCATGAAGAGTAACAACTTCTCCTGGCTTCAGTTTACGGATACACTGAAGCTGTGGGGGTTGTAACGGCCAAAATGTCCATTGACTCCCTAACCCCATCCAAATGTCAGGTGTAACCCCAGGAGCACTGACTAAAAATCGATTGGGCATACCAGGAGGTCTAATTTCCCGGATGTCTCGGTGAATTACCCAATCCCACATGCATCCTCCCCATGGACCCAGCAGGATTCAGTATGTCGGAGCCCATACCCCCCAACCGGTCCATATGCTTGGAAGGAGCACTGACAATGTCTGCCCTTCCACCCAGAAAGCCTCCAAGTATGTCTCCATGGCCACAGATCAGATGGTACTCCTGATGTGTCTGTAAGGGCAGTGGGCCAAGCCTGGTGCTCTAGATCATTCTGAATGGCCATTAGCTGGTCATTCAAGAAATCCTGAATCTCTGAGCATGCTAGATCCCACTGCAATGCCTTCCCAGCCTCAGTGATATTCAATACCATCTCTGTCAGCAACTTCTGGGTCATTGAACTAAGGGCGGAAATAACATGTAACTCACCAACTCCAGCCTGTACCTGGGTTAGTTGTACTCCAGAAACAAGGCCAATGGCCTTCTCTAGTTGCCCCAATTTCTCATCATGTTCTTGGTTCTTAAAAATATTCCAAACTTCTGCTGCATTATTGGCCCCATCCCAAAGGGATCCGGTCAAGTCTCTCTTCTTTCTAGAGGAAATAACCCAAGCCCTCTGTTGTGCTAATCTAATGGCAGCCCCCTGTGAGCAATTTGGGTATGTAGAGGTAATCTGGAAACTGGATAAGGGCAATGAAAATTTAACAGTCCCTAGTGTAGTGTTAATCACAGTTCATTGATATCCTAATACATTTCTTTTTGGTGTAGTACTATACCACATTTCCAAGCATGGGTCCCACAAGTTTCTTCCTGCCAGTGTATAATTCTTTGTTTCTTCACCAGGGTCAGTTCTTAATGTCTCTTGTAGTCAGGAATCCCTGGACTTTGGTGGTTCCAATGAAGCAAGTGTTCCTTCTTCTCTTTTCCTGAAACAGTGTGGTTTAGCATCATACAGGGGAGAGGTTACTAGCACATCACCCTGTAATGGTTTTGCTTCTTCTAGAAAAATCCAAAGGCACAGTAGGTCTGTCAGTGGACAAGGGAGAGGTTACTAGCACTTCACCTTGTCTTTTTTCCTTTTTCCTGCTGTCCAGAAGGCACAGCAGAGCTAGAAGGAGAAATAGGCTTATCAGTCGGAGAGTCCTCCCGAGGTGGAGGGGTCTTTTTACAGTGAGAAGCATGGGTCCAGGCAGGTAGTCCTTGGCACTTCACAGTGGTGATGGTGGTTAACAGGACTTGGAAAGGGCCTTTCCAGTGTGGAGCCAAAGCAGTCTTTCGTTGATGGACTTTACGTAGACTCAGTCTCCTTGTTTCAATGAATGGCAGGGCTGCTAGGGTCTTTGGGTAGCACTTCTTTTATCTGTGAGAAAAGAAACCTAACACATTTCATTAATGCCTGGCAGTGTTTTGCAGATCTCATAGTTGCTTGGGCACATTCAGGCCCCCCTTTTCTTGGCTATCAGCCAAGTCTTAGCTGTGGGCAGTGTCCTTGGATGGTGCCAGCATCTTATCTTTGGACTGAGCTTGCTAGCTATTTTTCCTCAGTTAACTCGTTCTGTTCTTTTTCCTTCTCCCCTTCTTGGCTTCTTTTAACCTACAAAGGAAACTTCCACTTTTCACTCATACACCTTTTCCCAACAATGAACACATACACATTGCCATTATACAGTACATTAGTCTTATTATTCAATGTATGCCATGTACACCCTTCCAGTAAAATAACTTTATTACAGAGCTTTGGAGCAACAACCCAGGACAAGCAGACCCACTTTTGAGGAGTCCACTTGGTACAACCTCTGGTGTCCAATAGCTTTCCTCCCTCCCCAGCCCTCTGGCTAGAAATCTGAGGTAGCCAGAAGGATCCCATGGGCAATATGGGGAGTGGGTTAACCTTCCATGTCCTTGCTTCCAAAGACTGTTGGTATGCAAATTTTAACAACAATTTTTTCAATTAAAAAAATCTGGCCAATGAAGTTTCTTTTTCTTACTTAAGCAACTGTATTAGACTTTAGTATATCACATTTTCCTGATTTATCCAAACACTTTTTGTATTCCAAGTTGAATAAAAACAAGTATCTGCTTTTTGATTTAACCCTTCTATTTAATTTTGAACTAGACTGTCTTATGAAAATATTAAGCCCAACAATTCTGGCCACAAGACAAACACCACAAGACAGGACAAAGAACACAAAAATAATTCCTATTGTACCAGTAAATGCCTGGTACATTGAATGCTGTTCAGCTGGCATCCGTTTTCTCTGATGATCTGAAAGACAAAAGAACAGAGGTCTACCCCTTCTGGGCATTCAGTCATTGCTTAAAATATTTCCTTTATATACACACATACTCTTGTTGATTTTAGACAAAACAGAGGACTTACCCCATATTTCCTTGTATTTGTTTCATATGCAGCCCAGGTTTCAGTGGCTTCTACCTTATTAGTTAGAAAATTGCATTAATACAGATGCTTTCTGGCTTGCTTCAAGATCCAAAGCTATCCACAGCTTAAAAATTCTTATTTAAGAAGTCACAATTAACTTTCCCAGACTTTTGATTGCCTTTTACTTCTAACTCCTGCTTTCAAACACCCAGTGATCTGAAAGAGACGACACAACCTATATTGGTAGGTTTGCATTTCTTTTACCTCTGATACAATATACACTGCACGTGTTCTGGGGAAAATGCACATCCTCTCCACAATTCAATTTCCACAACACTAGCCACATCAATTTCTACACAAGGTGTAACTGTTTCTTTTGTGCTTACAAAATCTCCATGCACCCCTAGTAAAGTGACAGCTCGACCACACAGAGCCAGGGGCACTATCCTTCTCTCTCTTTTTACCAGATCTTTTATCTGCTATTTTGTTACCCAAAAACAAATTCAAATCTTTATTCTTTCCTGAACACCGGGTAAAGGCCATTTACTTAACATATAATTCAAAGGGCTATCCTTAGAGGGTTTTACTAGAGACCCACCCATCTGCCTGCTGACACTCTAACAGAGAATTACACAGAGAACAGAGGGAATTATGGCCTAATAGGATCCTATTACAGGAATTTCTACTAATACTGACCGCTACAGGGGACGGGACAGAAGGATCCTAATTCAACCTCAGAGCTTCATCGCACGCGATGGCTTCCACTCTGAGGAATTACGAATGAGAGGCTCAGTTCTGTCCACACACCTAACGCCTAAATGTATAAGACAGAAATTCATTAACCGGAGTCGCCAGTAACTGTCACCAAAATATTGGGTCCACCTAGCTGAGAGCCAATAACAGCCAGACAGGGATAAGGAAGAGTTGCTTTATTCAGCAGAAGAAAGGAGAGCCTTGCACCTTGGTACAAAGACTCTGTCTTACACACATTTTACCATTTCAATTATTATCCTGGGGATTTGAAATCCCCATGCTTATAATTACTTACTCCTTTCCTTCCACTATGCCCTCAAAGTTTCCAACCTGTTCTCCAATCTCTCTATCTATTGCCTGCCCGCTTGGGCCCGATCCTGCTTTTCTCGCTGAACCGTCCCTTCCATGGGCCCCGGCTTTTTCACTACTAATTTAGATAGGAGGGTGGGCTTCTCAACTAGCCCCCACCCTTCCTGGTCTCTTCTCTTAAACATTCTTACTCACAAGGCTACCCGAGTCCTCCCTTGTGAGGCTTGCCACTTGGGCAAAACGCATGGCCCATTGGCGTTTTACTATTCAATTTTCTCTTGTGGCAAACACACTGCTCTTACAGCATATGCAAACACAAATGGTTAAATTGTGACAAGTCCCTGAAGTACCGGTACTTGCTTAGCCAGTGCTTCCTTTTCTGCCTGGAAGTCCTGTCTCAAGGCTTGCAACTTGCCCTGGGCGTAGGTTTGAGTTGCTGCCTGGTTCATGATCTATGCTCTTAATTGCTCAATTCTAGTTATCAAGTACACAACTCTTCCCTTTTCTCCAACTTCTCTATTGCCCAGTCCTGCTATGACTGGGGTAGATCCACCTGACACCCTTCCCGATCAACCGGGGTGGAAAGAGGAATGCTAAATCCCTCTCCGGTTCTCAGACTTACTGCGGCTGAGAGTAGGCACACTTTCATACTCACACACGTACGTCCAGACTGGCCACGTCTGCGTATAACGTTCAGAGAAGGTGCTGTGCAATCTCCAACTTGCTTCCTCTCTTGGGAGGGCAGTTCTTTTATATCCTGAGGTCTCCTGGGGCGTCTTTTCACTGATTCCAGTCCAGGCCAGCTGCCTGTGGCTTCTTCAGCGTCCCCAAACCACGCCGGCTCCAGGGTCGCAAAGGCAGACTGTTGGATCTCACTGGACAGTTAAGCTTTGCAAATGTAATCTCAGCACTGTAACTTCTATTGCCTTTGGTTTGACTATGTCTATATTTTTTCACAGTCAGCTGGGGCCGAAAGCAGTTTTTCTTTGTACTTAGCCTGGTCCGCATTGATTCTTGACTTTGAACGCAGATTAACTTTCTCTTTACCTCTGGACCAAGCTGAATTTCAAATTAACCCGTTCCTTTCCTCAATAGACAAATTGCTCCCATTGTGTGTCAGAGGCTTTTTGGTGATTAAAAGCTCCTCTGAGATGTATGATCTTATCTAGATTGAAGGTACCTTCTAGTGGGCATTGTTTAGATGAATTTTCACGCGTGTAATGATTTCAATTCTCTAAATACCTGCAGGTTTTAGTACCATAATGTACGTACATGAAATAAGCTGGGGTACCCTTAGTGGGTGAGAGGGAACCCTTAGATTGTCCCCCACTCATTTTCCAATCACACACACAGGGAGGAGGATGCCCTGTCCGCGCTAGCGGCACATAAACTAAGGATCTCTCCCTACAGGGTATTCACACAGGAGAGACTAACGAGGATGGCCACGACCCTCCTACACCTCCCTTCAGCAAAGAGCATCGGCTAGTCTCAGAGAGATGGCACCGCTTACTCTGTTGCATCCAGTGAGATGATCAGACTGTCAGTGGCTCACACGGAGAGGAAAAGGGGAGGGAAGATGGGTTCACACACTCCTAGACCCAGGTAGCCTCCTCGCCGGACGATGCCAGGCCGAGTTAGCCCACCGTGGGTCAGATCTCCTAAAAGATCCTCTAGTTACCAGGCTTGCATTAGAGTAGTTCTGGTCACGAGCCAAAAGACTTCGCAGAGTACTCTGGGCGTCTTCCGGTAACACTCAATTCACACTGGTGTACACACACACACACACACACACACACACACACACACACACAAGACCAAGGCCTTATTCCAGGTACTATTCCCAAGTACCTCCAGGTACTATTCCCAAGTACCTCGATGCATCACTCGAGGCGGTAACAACCCCTCCTGAGGCGGTAACAACCCCTCAACACCGGTGCATACCTATGCACCTCGCATATGCATACAGGGGGCGGCAACAATTCCCCTAAGCCGCTCAGCATCTGACCTTGCTGCACAGTCAATAAGTTCGGATGGCGTGAGCCCAACAGGGACAGACGGCCCCACGGACAGTCCTCCTCCGACACCCCAATAGAGATTTCAAAAGGTCTCCTACCTCTATTGTGGCGCCATGGGGTTCAAAGGGGAACGATCCGTAGCAGCTGCCGGTGCCTCTGCGGGCGTTGCCATCCCGGATGAGCCCCCAAATTGTCGGAGAAAAACAGAGTTCTCACTATTTGTTTAGGTACAGCAAGTCAGATGCTTTATTAACTCTCACAATTGCGCAGAGGGAGAGAGCTAAGCAGGTCTCTCAACAGGTAAACAATTACAGCAAGCATTTATACCTTTTGTTACAGACAATAATGAGCAACAGTTGCATTTTGTTTATACATAGGCCATCTTGATATCTCATTTCCTCACTTGTTTTGACTCTTGCCAACATACAATATTTTCTATACCTTATCTACACAAGGTCTTCTACACCTTATCTATACCAGGTCCTAATGACTTCTTACACAGTTCTTTCTCACCCGCCTCACACAATCCTCGCTTCTACAAATGTCGCGTTATCAGGGTTACAGTTAGCCTGACTCTTGCTAACGAACTGTCATGTATTGCAGTTCCTTTCTGTCAGTTCTTTCTCTGCTTCCACAATTCTTGGGGGGAAAAGTGTTTTAAAAGAATGGAAGTGTTAGCAACCTTCCAATAGACAAATGTAAATGTAATGTAAGTACTGTGTTTACAAAAGGTAAAAAGGTAACATAGTTCCTAAAACAAACAAAAGGGCAATGTGGGAAACCGAACCATTCATATCATACATGCAAATGGCAACATGTTAAGAATTGCCACTGCAGAAATACATAACAGCTTACCATTGGTATAATGTATTTTCTGAATGGTCTCCCACAACTACTGGCGTACTAATGTTACTAACCCTAATTGTTTTTGATTTTAAATTGTATGTGTTTATTTGTAACGTTTAAAATGTGCTGTTAGATAAAACAAATGTATGCAAAGCTAGAGCCACAGGCCCAAATCACCTCCCAGTATTTTCTATTACGTGGACTAAATAAGAAGTGACACTGGCGATTAATAATCTTAGTGTCAAAAGGGGGATATGTAGGAGCAGGATTTTATAATGTCCCATAAGAATTAATGTATGATTTGATTTCATCCCTGTCAGCCAACCTTTTTGAATAGCAGAAAGGAATGGCAGACCAGAACAATCCTTATGACTGATTATGGTCACCCTTTTGTTTTAGAATAAGTTATAATGTCTACTATGGTTTCCTATATGTATTACAAAGTAGGCCTCTAGTTAAATATACATTTCTTTGTTTTAAGGTTTAGTAAGTAAGAAACAGGATTCTCTATTGTGTCTATGTTAAGTAGATTAGAGGAACATGGAAGGCCTGGGTCTCAATGTAAATTGTCTTGGTTATTGATTGTAACACTTAGAAAGGTTTAATTTGCAATGCCTTTTTGCTCCATATAAAATACTACTGTTTGTATTCTCAATCTGTGTGAATAAGGAATGTATGCATCAGGAAAAGATAAGGTGTGAAGGCCATTGTTATAGCCAGAGTCAAGGAAGAAGAAGTAAAGAGACTTAAAGGACATCAAAGAATCATCAGGTACTGCTTACTATCCAGATGGCTGTTAAACTGTCTGGCATCACAGCGTGCATACATGCTTCGCAGTGTAAGAAGGCACCCCCCAGCAAACCAATCATCACCTCAGGACCACACAGAGTCAATTTGGACTCCAGAAGAAGACGTAGAGGAACAGCCTGCAATACCTTACCATCTACGCTCTCTACGTCTGCCAGAAGCAGACGAGGACCTAAAGCAAGGCCCAAAAAGAAGCAGTAGTGAGCCTAGCGCCTGCTGCCTGGTGGATGTAAAACCGTGACTGCGGTTCCCTCAGTTGAGGTTGTCAGAACCAGCAGGGCCTTGCCTCCAACATGAGCCTCTGGTGGCGCCTGTTCCTCGGCTGCTGGTGTCTTAAGGTCTGGGGAGTCCACAATGACAATTCTTTTATCCAGCAGCAAGTGTGGATAGCTCAGACCCTTAATATTTCTAATTGCTGGGTCTGCAGCCACATCCCAGCCCACTCTCAAGCTGGTGTTCCTGTCCTGGCAATCCCACTCAATTCCCCAGACCTCACTGGAGGATCTCGTCCGTTTAACAAAACATGGAACAATAATGACACTTGGGAAGCAGTGGGAATAAATGTATCTAAATGGATAAGTGTGGTGGAGGGGAAAGGTCATTGGTGTCGGGTGTGTAATGGGACAGGGCTGGATCTGGGAAAAAGTCATTGCTTTCAGCATATTGTGGCCGATGGTGTATGGGATTATTCGAACAAAACTAAAGAGTGGCGGGCCGGGTATGGGGATATGAATTTTTTTCTCGACCTGGGATCAAACAGAAAAGTCAATCTCATGTTCCCCCTACAGTAATCTTAGTGAAAACAATACAATCTTTCAATGCCATGCAAATAACACCACTCCTCGTAAGGAGAATTACCCTGTGCCCTTCGGAGGATATTACTCCTCCTTTGTAGGCACCTATGTGACAAATGAGTGCAACCGACCCTTCCCAGCCTTAATAGGCCATCATTGGGTTTGTGGGACCAAAGCTTATACTGTGTTACCAGCTAACTGGTCAGGTATCTGTTATCCCGCCCGACTCTTCCCACAATTCCGAGTGCTGGGGTCCTTCCCACGAGAATGCCTTCGTAATTTCAGGCGAAGAAGAAGGGACTTATCAGATGCCCAATGGTATGTAAATAACATAAGCCCCTTGACCTGGGAAGAGGCCATTGGCAGTTCCCTTATCCCACTTGGGGGAGTAATACACCATGCAAAAAGGCTCCTAAGGTTACAAGCAGTAGTTGAAATAATGGCAAATAAAACCGGAGAGAGTTTAAAGACCCTGGCCAAAGAAACAGGGGCGATCCGACAGATGGCCCTCCAAAACCGTCAGGCATTGGACATTGTGCTGGCGGCCAAAGGAGGGACCTGTGCTCTCATTGGAAAAGAATGTTGTGTGTTCATACCTGACGACACCAATGAGGGAATAGATCGCGCTAGTCACTTAGAACAAATTGCATATCTTCCCCATGAAGAGCCAAGTTCTTTATGGAAGTGGCTAAGTAACCTATTCAATTTCTCTGGCATAGGAAACTGGTTGTTTCAGGGAGCACTGACTATCCTGTGTGGAATCCTAATGATTTTTGTATGTTTTCAGTTAATCTCCTGTTGTATCCAGAATTGTGTAAGGTATGCCACCCAGGTGACTGCCCCAAATCAGAGTGCTAATATGAGGATGTTAAATATCACTGATGAACGAAGAGATAAAGAACTATTAATATGTGGAACCCAGTAATTGTTGGTCTTTGCGTAAGCTTGACCAAAAGGAGGGATTGTGAAAGTGAAATGAATTATATTAAAGAAATAGAATGAATTAAAGAATGCTGTATGTACCTTTAAGTAGAAATGAGAAATGCTGCAAGCCAGGGGTCAGGAAAGCAGACATTAACTGCTTAACTTGCCACTTAAGGGCAATTGGTGAAGCATTAATCTTAGATCCGATAAGAGTTAACAAGGAGGCAGGATATGCATATTGTGCTCCATGCATATTTTACAATTTTGCTCTCTCTGTCCCTTTGTTTAGTTCGCACCCTTTTATCTGTATAAATAAGACTGTTTGAATCTTGCATGGAGGCTCACATTATCTGAATGTATTAGCAGAGCGCTGTGCTAATAAAACAGAGTGGTCTGACAAACTAGGAGTCCTGAGTCTAACTTTGACAATTCGCACTGGACCTTTTCCTGGCAAGAGCTGAACAGTAATAGGAGTATGATGGGCTGCCTTTCCTGGGATGCCTGATGCCCATACCAGAGGAAAAACCCGCTTCTCCCACTGACTCCACTCTGGGGTTTGCATAGCTGAGGGCTCAATTGCAAGTGTCATTATCCTGGCATTCTCTGGGGGTAAGGTGAGGGTTATTTCATCTTGGGTGAAATGCAGGGTGGCTCCTAAGCAACAAAGCAGGTCCTGTCCTAGTAGAAGCGTTGGACAATCAGGGAGGTAAACCAGTTTGTGAGATAGAGTTCTGTTTCCCAAAGCACATTCCGCTGGGGCATAGACTGGGCACTTAGTTCCTTTCCCTGTGGCTCCCACCACAGTGAGGGAATCTGCCACAGGCAGCTGATAGGGTTGGTTTACAGCAGCTCGTGCAGCTCCAGAGTCTATTAAAAAGTCTATGTCTGAATCTCCCACCCGCATTTTTACTCGGGGTTCCGGGGGCAGGATAGTCCGTCTCCTCTGACACCCCTATTCTTGATCCTCCGCTGCCATCATAGGGGTACCTTCCCTTTCGGGACACTCATTTTTCCAATGTCCCTCCTTTCGGCATATGGCACACTGGTTGTGACCCAGACACCTTTCCTGTGAGCCAGGGCACCCGCACCCACGTCCTCTCATTCCCCGGCCCCTTCCACCTTCCTGAAATCTTCCCCTGCCACCGGCCTATACTGCTACAACCATCATTTTCACTTGCCTCTTTTCCTTTTCTCCCTCCCTAAGGCTATAAGCCATGTTTGCAGTTTCCAAAATCTGTGCCATTGTCATGCCCATCAAATCCTCCTTTTTCTGCAGTTTCCTTTTAATATCAGGGGCAGCACGGCTGGTAAAGATACCCTTTATAATTGCCTCAGTAGCCTGATCATCAGGGTTTGCATTAGTAGTTTGCCTGATGGTATCCCCAATACCCTGCAGAAAAGCAACCGGACGCTCTTTTGGCTTCTGTACTAGCTCATACCGCTTAGCCCAATTGTTATCTCAGACAGCTGAGTGTCGGAGACCATGTAATAGGAGCTCCTTGTATACAGTGAGACAGGTGAGATCCGCCGGCACGTTGGGATTCCACTGGGGGTCTGCTGTAGGGACCTGGACTGCAGCAACAGGAACGTGTGCTGCGTTTGCCTTATGTCTACGCTGTGCCTCCTCCCGTGCCTTAGACACAACCTGATTACGCTCCACCTCAGACAGCAGGGTCCGCATAAGGATATTTCAGTCATCCCAGTCAGGCTTATGGCTAGCCAGACACCCTTCAAAGACCGAGATAAACTTGCTTGGATTCATAGAAAATTCCCCTGCCTGTGTCTTAAAGGCTGCTAGGTCCACTGGGTTAAAAGGCACATGGGTATAAACCTGCATTGTAGTGGCTGGGCGATTTTCTGTTCCAGGACGGGCTATCCGAGTCTCAGTAATCAATGGATAGAATCCTACCAAGGGGGCAATCTCTGGGACCTGAGGCACCCTGTCTTTATATGGTGGGGGGTGTTGGAGCCGAAGGGGACACCGACTCTGCCATCACAACCGGGGGAGGGATCTGGGGACTAACAGTAGTTACTACCGAACCTGTCGGAGTCAAATTACACCTTTGCAAAAGATCTGACCTATCTCTTAACAACATAAACAACTGTACATACATATGTTCATTCCATTTACCCGTTTGCTGACAAAACAAAAGCAATTGAAGGATCGTATTATAATTAAGTGATCCCTCCGGTGGCCACCTTTCCTGGTCCTCTAGCTGATATTGAGGCCAGTCTACTGTACAGAATCTTTTCTGTTTACTTTTAATCAACGGATCTGATCCAAACACTTTCCAGTTCACCAGAATGCATTCCAAGGGCGTATACCTTGCCCTGCCTGCAGTATTCTGCCCCTGCCCCATACTCTAGGGAGACATTGGGCATCCCCAGGTCAAAACAGTTCATGTCCCCACTGGACTGTTCCTACCTTATCCAAGGGTCCGGTTCTGCACCGTCGCCCGCAGCTGCTTCTCCACTAATCGAGCGCGTTGCACCGTTGTACCCTCCGGGGTCGACCAAACCACGTCTCCGCCGAGGCCCCTGATGAAGTCACCGGTGCGCGCTAGGCGTCAGTCGTCGCCACAATCCGTCGACCTCCGAGAGGGGTCCGGGCAAGGCTAAATTTCAGCCTCGAGCCCACCCAGGGACGCCAAGACTGTTGCTGGCACAGAGGCCCGAGGACAGCAACAGCGGGGTTCGTTGCCTGCTGTGCTTCGCGTCAATAAACATACCGGGGTGGAGAAACAATCAAAGTTTATTTGAGATCTCAAAGTGGTGCAAGGAGACAGGCAAGTCTGAAATCAAGCACACCAGCAAAAACCAGTTTCTCTCTTCTTATACATTTCACAACTAAGCCCCCCTCTCTCCCCCTCTATCAACCCCCTCTACTCCCTCTCCACCGAAGGCATGTTTATACATTTAAGCCGTTAAATCATTCTAGGGCTATAAATCTAGCTTGTTAGTAACATTCCTCTAAACAGTTATTTGGTTCTGTTTACCCTTAGTTTATTACCCCTTCTCCAGCTAGAAACATGCAAACCTCATCATTATCGCTTGGTACCTGGGTATGAGCAAGGTCGTAATTGATAACTAGCTGTTTACACATTCCAATTTCTGTCCTTGGCTTTTGAGGCCGATTAGAGTTAAACATGGAAGGACAGAGTTTAAACATGGAAGAACTCTGGTTCATATAGGCCTAATGACGTCAACAGAGGGGCTGAGCACTTACAGCGCCCATTGAGTTCAATTGGAGTTGTGGGTGCTCCTCACTTCTGAAAGCCACGCCCCTAAGCTGATCCTGTTATTCATTGCCTGGTTATTCCTTGTCCTGGGGATGTTCTTGCTGGGTTTAACATGGCCCAGAGCTCCCACAGCCCATCCATAACCCCCATGGCCCCCATAATGAAAGAAGCCCCTGATGCTAGGTCCCATGATGGCGTGCTGAGAGTAAGAGGTGAGAGTTACTCCCCCGAAGGTCACCGTATCAGGAGCATGGTATCTCTGGAGCCACTGCACCCTGTTGAACAGGTGTCGATGGTGCTGTTAACACACAGCTGTGGGTACGCCCCCCCACAGGGTGAGCAGCAGGACATCTGAGCACCAGACCAGGGTGAAGAGCTGGAAGAGGCTTTCTTCTGGCAACTAACAGAAGTTGCTAGATCGCAGGCCCTGGTTCTCATGGGAGACTTCAATCACCCTGATATCTACTGAGAAAGCAATACAGCGGTGCACAGACAATTCAGGAGGTTTTTGGAAAGTACAGGAGATAATTTTCTGGGGCAAGTGCTGGAGGAACCAATTAGGGGCAGAGCTCCTCTAGACCTGCTGCTCACAAACAGGGAAGCAAAATTGGATGGGAACCTGGGAGGCAGTGACCCTGAGATAGTTTAGTTCAGGATCCTGACACAAGGAAGAAAGGAGAGCAGCAGAATACGGACCCTGGACTTCAGAAAAGCAGACGTTGACACCCTCAGGGAACTGATGGTCAGGATCCCCTGGGAGAATAACATGAGGGGGAAAGGAGTCCAGGAGAGCTGGCTGTATTTTAAAGACTCCTTACTGAGGTTGCAGGAGCAAACCATCCCAATGTGTAGTGTGACAAAGTTCCTCCTCTATCTTGGTGGGTTCTGCGCTTATTGGTGGATTTTCTTGCCTCAGAGATTCACCATGTGGGTTGGGGAACAGCCCAGAGACCTTCCCCTCTGGAAGAACGCACAGTCCAGGTCAATTGGGAGGTTTGGGGGGAACCCGGGCCCACCCTCTACTCCGGGTTCCAGCCCAGGGCCCTGTGGACTGCAGCTGTCTATAGTGCCTCCTGGAACAGCTACATGACAGCTACAACTCCCTGGGCTACTTCCCCATGGCCTCCTCCAAACACCTTCCTTATTCTCACCACAGGACCTTCCTCCTGGTGTCTGATAACGCTTGTGCTCCTCAGTCCTGCAGCAGCACACCCTCACCCTCACCCTCTCACTCTCAGCTCCTTGCGCCTCTTGCGCCCAGCTCCTCACTCTCACCACAAACTGAAGTGAGCTCCTTTTTAAAACCCAGGTGCCCTGATTAGCCTGCCTTAATTGATTCGAGCAGCTTCTTCTTAATTGGCTCCAGGTGTCCTAATTAGCCTGCCTGCCTTAACTGGTTCTAGCAGGTTCCTGATTACTCTAGTGCAGCCCCTGCTCTGGTCACTCAGGGAACAGAAAACTACTCATCCAGTGACCAGTATATTTGCCCTCTACCAGACTCCTGTACCCCACTGGTCTGGGTCTGTCACATATCCCTCCCCCCTGCTCAATGTCAAGGGGTTGGGCAGCTTGGGACGCCAGACAGTGCACACATGACAAGCCATCGGCATTGCCATGATGGCTCCCTGCTCTGTGTTGCACACGGAACTGGAAAGGTTGGAGGGATAAGAACCATCTTGTCACCCTTGTGGTATTCTCCTTGTTCTGCTGCATCCATTGAAGAGGGGCATGGTCGGTCACGAGGACAAATCTGCGCCCGAGCAGGTAGTAGCGCAATGTTTCCATGGCCCATTTTACAGTGAGGCATTCTCTCTCCACCACTGCATATTTTTGTTCCCTTGGAAGGAGTTTCCAACTGAGGTATAGAATTGGGTGTTCCTCCTCCCCGACCATCTGTGATAGAACGGCCCCCAACCCTTCTTCCGATGCATCCATCTGCAGGATAAACTCCTTGGTGAAATCAGGGGCTATCACTACGGGGTTATTGCAGAGGGCAGTCCGTAGGTCTGTGAGTGCTTCCTCTGCTGCATCAGACCATCTCACCAGATCAGGTCCACGGGCTTTCACTAGGTCTGTCAGGGGGCTTGCCCTTGTGGCAAAGTGGGGGATAAATCGTCGGTGATACCCCACCACACCTAGGAACGCCCGGACTTGTTTCTTGCGACTTGGTCGGGGCCAATTTTGGATGGCCTCTAACTTGTTCACTTGGGGTTTTACCAGACCTTTTCCCACAATGTAGCCAAGATATTTGGCCTCTGTAAACCTACAGCATACTTGGCAGGGTTTGCTGTAAGGCCGGCTTGCCTGAAGGTATCGAGGACTGCCTCCACCTTCTCCGGGTGGGTTTCCCACTCTGGGGTACGAATGACCACATCGTCCAAGTAGGTAGCAGCATAACTGTTATGCGGGTGAAATAGCTTGTCCACGAGGCGCTGGAAGGTAGCTGGGGCCCCATGTAGTCCAACAGGGAGGACAGTATATTGAAAAAGATCCTCGGGTGTAGAGAACACAGTCTTTTCCTTTGCGTCTTCGACAAAGGGGTACTGGCAGATTCCCCTTGCAAAGTCTAGGGTAGTCAAGTACCGGGCATTACCCAGATGGTCCACTAGCTCATCTATGCTTGGTATGGGGTACGCGTCGAACTGGGATACTTCGTTTAGTCACCGGAAGTCATTGCAAAATCTTGTGGTGCCATCAGGTTTTGGCACCAGCACGACTGGGCTGGACCACTGACTGTGGGATTCTTCGATGATCCCCAACTCCAGCATTTTTTTTACTTCTGCTTTTATTTTCTCCCTTTTGGCCGCTGGCACCCAATAGGGCCTCATTGTTACTCTGGCCCCAGGGTTCTTGACGATGAGGTGATATGTCTCGGTTGTTCAACCCGGTTTTGTCGAGAACACATCTTGGTTCCGAAAGATTATCTCAGACACCTCATTCTTCTGGTCTGGTGTTAAATTGGGAGACACTCTCACCTGTTTGGAAGGCTTGTTTTCCTGGGTTAGGTCTTTTTGGACCGTTGTGCATGTCTCTTGTTCATGCCAGGGTATCAGAAGGTTAACGTGATAAATCTGTTCTTGTTTTCTGCGTCCTGGCTGCTGCACCTTGTAGGTTACTTCCCCAGTGGGTTCAACCACCTCATAGGGCCCCTGCCATTGGGCCAGAAGCTTGCTTTCTGCTGTGGGTACCAACACAATAACCCGATCCCCTGGTTGGAACTGTCGCACTTTTGCCTGGCGATTGTAATGGGTTCGCTGGGCCTCCTGTGCCTTCTCCAAATGTTCCCGTACAATAGGGGTAACCCGGGCTATCCGGTCTCGCATCTGCATTACATGCTCTATTATATTTCTCCCCTCATTGGGTTCCTCTTCCCAGATCTCTTTGGAGATATCTAGTATGCCACGGGGGTGACGCCCGTATAATAACTCGAAGGGGGAAAACCCAGTTGAGGCCTGTGGTACCTCCCGGATAGCGAACATAAGGTAGGGTAGTAGGGTGTCCCAATCCTTCCCGTCCCGACTTACCACCTTCCTTATCATAGCCTTGAGGGTTCGGTTAAACTTTTCTACCAACCCATCAGTCTGCGGATGGTAGACCGAAGTTCTCAGGGTATGTATATGGAGCAGCGTACAGAGGTCCTTCATTAGCTTCGACATAAATGGGGTTCCTTGGTCGGTTAATATCTCCTTCGGTAGCCCCATTCGGGCAAAGATCCCCACCAGCTCTTTGGCTATAGTTTTAAAGGCCGTGTTCCGCAGGGGGATGGCTTCTGGTAGCGAGTAGCATAGTTCAAAACAAGAAGTATATATTGATGGCCCTGAGCTGTCTTCTCCAGGGGTCCCACTAGGTCCATGGCTATTCGCTCGAAGGGGACCTCTATGATGGGGAGGGGTACTAAAGGTGCCCTCAAGTGGGGACAGGGACAGTACAGCTGACACTCTGGGCAGGAGGCACAGTACCTCCGCACTTCTTCATGTACTCCGGGCCAGAAGAACCATTGTAGGACTCGTGCCAGGGTCTTCTCTACCCCCAAATGCTCCCCAAAAAGATGACTATGAGCAAGACTTAATACAGCATTCTGGTGTTTTTGAGGTATTAGGATCTGCTGTACCTTCTGCCCCCGTACTGGTGCAACCCGGTATAAGAGATCCTTCATCATTATGAAATAGGGTCCTGGTCCCTGGGTTTTTCCTTCCACGGGGACCCCATCTATTTCAGTCACCTCCTTCCTAATGTTGTCATACCTTGGGTCTTCTGCCTGGTCCCATCCAAAATTTCCTCTCCCGGGGCTAATCTGCCCAAGATCTAGGGGCCCAATCTCTGTTGCCTCTACTGGTTCAGAAGCATTAGGGTGGGGGTCAGACTCAGGTGCTTCTCCCTCCTGAGTGGCCTCCTTTTCAGCTGCGCGGGTCCGCCTACCTACAAGAGCGACCCTCTGGCTTTGGGTCAGTATTCAGGTTCCCAAGGCCTTAGCTGCCCTTCTTTCCCTTTTTGGCTTTCTACCCTGTCTGGGAGTGGAGAACAAATCTGGGGATATTTCAGAGAAGATTGGGGGTTGACAGTCTGCTGTGGATGCCTCACCAATTTTAGGGTCCCCATCTTTCTCCAATTCCCCTACTGGGAGTAAGTTTCCAAACTCTGGGAAGTCCCTCCCTATGAGCACCTGGTATGGGAGTTTAGGGACTACACCTGCTGCTACCGCAGTGGTGTTCACTTGGATCTCGATTTTTACTGGGATGGTGGGGTAGTAACTAACTGTCCCATGGACACATGTTATCCCCGTACATTTAGCTTGTAGCAGCTGACTATGCTTCACGAGCTTCCCTGAGATAAGTGTGATAGCACTCCCCGAATCAACCAGTGCCATTTAGTTTCACTGGTCTGGTATACATATGTGGGGTTAGTGAGACCCCCACAAGGTGGATTAGGGAGCATGGATCTGCCCAGTTCCCCAGGTTACACTGCATAGGCTCCTCAGCATTGGGACACTGTGCGGCTATGTGTCCCCACTCCCCACAGGCATAACATCTGTATGGAGCCCTAGGCGTTCCCCGGTCTCTTGGTTTGGGCAGTCTAACATCACAATCCTCTTCTCCCTCAGCGCTCTGACTCTTTGTGGCCTCTGATGGGCCTTTAGTCTCTCTCTTTTTCCACCTGGGCCCTCCTGGTGGCCCAGTCACCTGAACTTTAGGGCTTGGTGCTGCTAGTTTAACCCGGGGTGCCTCTTCCTTAACTGTTTGGGTCAGCTCCCTCGCTGTCCTTCGCCTCTCTACCAGGGCGACAACCTTGTCATAAGTGGGGGGTTCGTTCTGGCTTACCCAGGCATGAAGGTCTGGTGGTAGTCCCCTCATGTATCGAGCGATGACCAGAACCGCTAGTATCTCTTCCGGACTCCGGGACTCTGTTTGCAACTACTTTCGTTCGAGATGGATGAGGCCATACAATTTGGACCGTGGGGTTTTGTCTTCCTGGTACCTCCAACCATGATACTGCTGGGCCCGCAATGCTGTCGTTACCCCAGATTTGGCCAGGATCTCTGCTTTCAGCTGGGGGTAGTCTGCCACAGCATCTTCAGGCAGATCATGGTAGGCCTTCTGGGCCTCCCCACACAGGAATGGGGCAAATGATCAGACCAGACCACTGATCTCGAGGCCAGGCCTCCCATAGGGCTGTCCTCTCAAAGGCCAAAAGGTATGCCTCTACATCATCCTCCTGTGGCATTTTCTGCAGCCAATGGCTAGCCCGTATGAGCCGCATCCCATCATGGCCGTGATTCAGCTCTGTCAGGGACTTTACCTGGTTTACCAATTCCCGCAACATAGCTCGGTCTTGAGCAGCCTGGTCCATCAGCAGGTGACTAGTCTCTTGCTGCAGCCACATTGCCTCCTGTTGGGCAGCTGCCTGGACACGGGTAGCCGTCTGCTGGGCCACCATAGCTTGTATCAGTGCCCGCACTGTGTCATCCATTGTGGTGAAAAAAAAATAAACCCTCTCCTTTTTAAAAAAAAAAAATCACCCTCTTTCTTCCGCCATGCTGTGCACCCCAGGATCCCACTTCTAACACCAGTGTGACAAAGTTCCTCCTCTATCTTGGTGGGTTCTGCGCTTATTGGCGGATTTTCTTGCCTCAGAGATTCACCATGTGGGTTGGGGAACAGCCCAGAGACCTTCCCCTCTTGGAGAACCCACAGTCCAGGTCAATTGGGAGGTTTGGGGGGAACTCGGGCCTGCCCTCTACTCCGGGTTCCAGCCCAGGGCCCTGTGGACTGTAGCTGTTTATAGTGCCTCCTGGAACAGCTGCATGACAGCTACAACTCCCTGGGCTACTTCCCCATGGCCTCCTCCAAACACCTTCCTTATTCTCGCCACAGGACCTTCCTCCTGGTGTCTGATAATGCTTGTGCTCCTCAGTCCTCCAGCAGCACACCCACACCCTCACTCTCAGCTCCTTGCGCCTCTTGCTCCCAGCTCCTCACACTCTCACCACAAACTGAAGTGAGCTCCTTTTAAAACCCAGGTGCCCTGATTAGCTGCCTTAATTGATTCTAGCAGCTTCTTCTTAATTGGCTCCAGGTGTCCTAATTAGCCTGCCTGCCTTAACTGGTTCTAGCAGGTTCCTGATTACTTTAGTGCAGCCCCTGCTCTGGTCACTCAGGGAACAGAAAACTACTCATCCAGTGACCAGTATATTTGCCCTCTACCAGACTCCTGTACCCCACTGGTCTGGGTCTGTCACAGTAGAAAGAATAGTAATTATGGCAGGCAACCAGCTTGGCTTAACAGTGAAATCCTTGCTGAGCTTAAATACAAAAAAGAAGCTTACAAGAAGTGGAAGATTGGACAAATGACCAGGGAGGAGTATAAAAATATTGCTCAGGCATGCAGGAGTGAAATCAGGAAGGCCAAATCTCACTTGGAGTTGCAGCTAGCAAGGTATGTTAAGAGTAACAAGAAGGGTTTCTTCAGGTATGTTAGCAACAAGAAGAAAGTCAAGGAAAGTGTGGGCCGCTTACTGAATGAGGGAGGCAACCTAGTGACAGAGGATGTGGAAAAAGCTAATGTACTCAATACTTTTTTTGCCTCTGTCTTCACGAACAAGGTCATCTCCAAGACTACTGCACTGGGCAGCACAGCATGGGGAGGAGGTGACCAGCCCTCTGTGGAGAAAGAAGTGGTTCAGGACTATTTAGAAAAGCTGCTCGAGCACAAGTTGATGGGGCTGGATGCACTGCATCCGAGGGTGCTAAAGGAGTTGGCGGATGTGATTGCCAAATCATTGACCATTATCTTTGAAAACTCATGGTGATCCGGGGAGGTCTCAGATGACTGGAAAAAAGTGTGGCGACGACACAGGAAAGGAAATAGAACACCAGGTTTGTGGTAGCCAGAGAGCTTTAAAAGCCTCAAGCAAAAAGCCTCCCAGGAAAAACTTTCCTGGGGTTTTTATTTCTCTCCTTACTTTGTTTACAACACTTCTTAGTGGTTACATTCCTGCGCATAGAAAAGCCAGGCAGTATACATGCACATAAAATAACGAACCCATCTCTTGAGCGCGTGAATGCCAGCTGCGAGGAAACAATCAAATCAGCCAAATAAGTTTTCCCAAACACAAACGTGGGGGTGAAGGTCACTCCTGCCTCGTTGCCATGGGAGCAGTTTGCCGCGCCCGTGGACTGGCGATTCGGGAGCTATGTGTCCCTACAAAAAAGCTACTGTAGTGCCCATCTTTAAAAAAGGGAAGAAGGAGGATCTGGGGAACTACAGGCCAGTCAGCCTCACCTCAGTCCCTGGAAAAATCATGGAGCAGGTCCTCAAGGAATCCATTCTGAAGCACTTAGAGGAGAGGAAAGTGATCAGGAGCAGTCAGCATGGATTCACCAAGGGCAAGTCATGCCTGATTAACCTAATTGCCTTCTATAATGAGATAATGAGATAACTGGCTTAGTGGATGAGGGAAAAGCCGTGGATGTGCTATTCTTTGATTTTAGCAAAGCTTTTGATATGGTCTCCCACAGTATTCTTGCGGGCAAGTTAAAGAAATATGGGCTGGATGAATTAGGGCTACCATATGTCCGGATTTCCCCGGACATGTCCGGCTTTTCGGTCTATAAATAGCCGTCCGGGGGGATGTTTAAAAATCTAAAAATGTCTGGGATTTCCCCCCAGTCGGGTATTTATAGACAGAAAAGCGGCGGCCAAGCGCCGCTGGGCACCCAAAGCCCCTTCCCGGCTCCCCCCATCCCCTGCAGCCTTACCACGCTGTCCTGCCCCGCAGCTGTCTTCCCCCTCCTCCCCTCCCCTGAACGCTCCGCCCACCTGCTCCTCCCCCTCCCCTGCTTCCCGCAGGGGCAAGTAGGAGGCAGCAGCAGGTAAGCTGGGGCGGGGGGGCGCGAGGAGGAGAGCTCCGGGGAGGCGTGGCCCTGGCCGAGCGGCTCCCTCTTGCCCGGGCCGAGCAGGGCCCGGTGGCCCCAGCAGCTGCGGCCCCAGTTCCGGCCCTTGTTTCGGCCCCAGGGTGGCGACCCCAGTTCCGGCTGAGCACCCCGGCCCGGCCTGGCTCGGGCCCCAGCAGCGCCGGCCCGGCCCAGCTTGGGCCCCAGCAGCGCCGGCCCCGGCTCCGGCGGCTTGGGCCTCAGCAGCGCTGGCCTTGGTTCCGGCCGAGCACCTCCGGCCCAGCCCCAGCCGAGCACCTCCGGTCCAGCCCCCAGCCCCACAACCCCGGCCGGAGTACAGCCCAATTCCTGGCCTCTTTAAAGCCGGCCCTGGTCAGGGGACAGGGAGTGGGGGTTGGATGGGTCAGGAGTTTGGAGGGGGGCTGTCAGGGGGAAGGGGTGTGGAGAGGCGTTGGGAGAGTCAGGGACAGGGAGTGGGGGGGTTAGATAGGTCGGGGGTTCTGGGGGGCTATCAGGGGGGCAGGAGTGTGGAGAGGGGTTGGAACAGTCAGGGACAGGGAGCAGGGGGGTTTAGATGGGTCTGGGGCTCTGGGGGGGCTGTCAGGGGGGCAGGGGTGTGGAGAGGGGTCGAGGCAGGCAGGTAGCAGAGGGGGTTGGATGGGTCAGGAGTTCTGGGGTCCTGTCAGGGGGCGGGGAGCAGTTGGATAGGGCATGGGAGTCCCCGGGGGTCTGTCTGGGGGCGGGGATGTGAATATGGGGTGGGGGTGTGGATAAGGGTCGGGGCAGTCAGGGGACAGGTAAGGTTGTAGGGGGTTCTCAGGAGGGGGCAGTCAGGGGACAAGAAGCAGGGCGGCTTAGATAGGGGGTGGGGTTTTAGGGGGCAGTTAGTGGCAGGAGTCCCAGGAGGGGGCAGTCAGGGGACAAGGAGCGGGGGGGGGGTTTGGGAGTTCTGAGGGGGGCAATCAGGGGGTGGGAAGTGGGAGAGAGTGGATGGGGGCGGGGCAGGTGGTGGGGCTAGAGTGGGGCTCCTCCCCCCCATGTCCTCTTTTTTGCTTGTGGAAATATGGTAACCCTAGATGAATGGAATATAAGGTGGATAGAAAACTGGCTAGAACATCAGGCTCAACGGGTAGTTCCTGTAATGGTTTCTCTTCCCTTGTTGTTTTACTTTCTGCCCCACTGTTTCTTTTCTCCTATCCTATCTCACTCTCTTGCCTTTTGATTGAATTCTGAAGTTATCGATGCTGTATTCATCCAAGCCGGCCTTGTCCAAGGAGAAAGGATCCAATCAGATGACAATCTTGACCAGACTGTGAACCAGAATAAAAGTCACAGGTGTCATGGTCGACTTGCCAGCCAAAGCATCCACTCATAATTGGCCAGCTGCCAAAAGTTCCAAAGAACATCAGCTAAATCCATATTGGACCCATTTCTATCCCGTCTCTCCTCCCTCTTCTGTCTGTCTCCTTGTTTACAACAGGGTAAGTAATGCCCTCTACATAGCAAAACAAAGTCCTGGCTGGGATGATTTAGTTGGGGATTGGTCCTGCTTTGAGCAGAGGGTTGAACTAGATGACCTCCTGAAGTCAGGACCGCCCAGAGGGGGGGAGGGTAAGTGGGGCAATTTGCCCCAGGCCCTGCAGGGGCCCCCAAGAGAGTTTTTTGGGGCCCCTGGAGTGGGGTCCTTCACTCACTCCGGGGGCCCCAGAAAACTCTGGCGGGGCCCGGGCCCCTGGAGCTTCTTCCGCTCTGGGTCTTCGGCGGCAGTTCAGCGATGGGGAGTCCTTCCTCTCCGGGACCCGATGCCGAAGTGCCCTGAAGACCCGTGGAGGAGGGTCCTTCCACCCCGGGACCCACCGCTGAAGTGCCGGGTCTTTGGTGGCAATTCGGAGGCAGGGACCCCCTGCCGCCGAAGACCCCAGACCCCCTGAATCCTCTGGGCGGCCCTGCTTGAAGTTCCTTCCAACCCTGATATTCTATAATCTCTCTGCGATGGAGGTACACCTTTAAACACACAGCAGGGAGCCCTCCTGTGATCGAAGATTTCAGTGTGCTGTGGTAGGCGACCACTAGGGGTTTGGGTGACCTGTTCCATGACCTGCTGACATATCTCTCTCCCAATCATCTTTCCCACAGCTCATCCTCATTTCATCTCCATTCATCTCGGCTTCTTCAATGACAAGCCATAGAATCATAGAATCATAGAATCATAGAATATCGGGGTTGGAAGGGACTTCAGGAGGTCATCTAGTTCAACCCCCTGCTCAAAGCAGGACCAATTCCCAACTAAATCATCCCAGCCAGGGCCTTGTCAAGCCGGGCCTTAAAAACCTCCAAGGAAGGAGACTCCACCACCTCCCTAGGTAATGCATTCCAGTGCTTCACCACCCTCCTAGTGAAATAGTGTTTCCTAATATCCAACCTAAACCTCCCCCACTGCAACTTGAGACCATTGCTCCTTGTTCTGTCATCTGCCACCACTGAGAACAGCCGAGCTCCATCCTCTTTGGAACCCCCCCACTCAGGTAGTTGAAAGCAGCTATCAAATCCCACCTCATTCTTCTCTTCTGGAGACTAAACAATCCCAGTTCTCTCAGCCTCTCCTCATAAGTCATGTGCTCCAGACCCCTAAATATTTTTGTTGCCCTCCGCTGGACTCTTTCCAATTTTTCCACATCCTTCTTGTAGTGTGGGGACCAAAACTGGACACGGTACTCCAGATGAGGTCTCACCAATGTCGAATAAAGGGGAACGATCATGTTCCTCGATCTGCTGGCAATGCCCCTACTCATACAGTCCAAAATGCCATTAGCCTTCTTGGCAACAAGAGAACACTGTTGACTCAGATCCAGCTTCTCATCCACTGTGACCCCTAGGTCCTTTTCTGCAGAACTGCTACCTAGCCATTCGGTCCCTAGTCTGTAGCAGTGCATGGGATTCTTTCGTCCTAAGTGCAGGACTCTGCACTTGTCCTTGTTGAACCTCATCAGTTTTTTTTTGGCCCAATCCTCTAATTTGTCTAGGTCCCTCTGTATCCTATCCCTACCCTCTAGTGTATCTACCACGCCTCCCAGTTTAATGTCATCTGCAAACTTGCTGAGAGTGCAGTCCACACCATCCTCCAGATCATTAATAAAGATATTAAACAAAACCAGCCCCAGGACCGACCCTTGGGGCACTCCGCTTGAAACCGGCTGCCAACTAGACATGGAGCCATTGATCACTACCCGTTGAGCCCGACGATCTAGCCAGCTTTCTATCCACCTTACAGTCCATTCATCCAGCCCATACTTCTTTAACTTGGCGGCAAGAATACTGTGGGAGACCATATCAAAAGCTTTCCCCTCATCCACAGAGCCAGTTATCTCATCATAGAAGGCAATTAGGTTAGTCAGGCACGACTTCCCCTTGGTGAATCCATGCTGACTGTTCCTGATCACTTTCCTCTCCTCTAAGTGTTTCATAATTGATTCCTTGAGGACCTGCTCCATGATTTTTCCAGGGACTGAGGTCAGGCTGACTGGCCTGTAGTTCCCCGGATCCTCCTTCTTCCCTTTTTTAAAGATGGGCACTACATTAGCCTTTTTCCAGTCATCCGGAACCTCCCCTGATCGCCATGAGTTTTCAAAAATAATGGCTAATGGCTCTGCAATCTCATCCGCCAACACCTTTAGCACCCTTGGATGCAGCGCATTTGGCCCCATGGACTTGTGCACGTCCAGTTTTTCTAAATAGTCCCAAACCACTTCTTTCTCCACAGAGGGCTGCTCACCTTCTCCCCATACTGTGCTGCCCAGTGCAGCAGTCTGGGAGCTGACCTTGTTTGTGAAGACAGAGGCAAAAAAATCATTCAGTACATTAGCTTTTTCCACATCCTCTGTCACTAGGTTGCCTCCCTCATTCAGTAAGGGGCCCACACTTTCCTTGACTTTCTTCTTGTTGCTAACATACCTGAAGAAACTCTTCTTGTTACTCTTAACATCTCTTGCTAGCTGCAACTCCAAGTGTGATTTGGCCTTCCTGATTTCACTCCTGCATGCCTGAGCAATATTTTTATACTCCTCCCTGGTCATTTGTCCAATCTTCCACTTCTTGTAAGCTTCTTTTTTGCATTTAAAATCAGCAAGGATTTCACTGTTTAGCCAAGCTGGTCGCCTGCCATATTTACTATTCTCTCTACACATTGGGATGGTTTGTTCCTGCAACCGCAATAAGGATTCTTTAAAATACAGCCAGCTCTCCTGGACTCCTTTGCCCTTCATGTTATTCTCCCAGGGGATCCTGCCCATCTGTTCCCTGAGGGAGTCAAAGTCAGCTTTTCTGATGTCCAGGGTCCGTATTCTGCTGCTCTCCTTTCTTCCTTGTGTCAGGATCCTGAACTCAACTATCTCAGGGTCACTGCCTCCCAGGTTCCCATCCACTTTTGCTTCCCCTACTTATTCTTCCCTGTTTGTGAGCAGCAGGTCAAGAAAAGCTCTGCCCCTAATTGGTTCCTCCAGCACTTGCACCAGGAAATTGTTCCCTACACTTTCCAAAAACTTCCTGGATTGTCTGTCCACCGCTGTATTGCTCTCCCAGCAGATATCAGGGTGATTAAAGTCTCCCAGGAGAACCAGGGCCTGCGATCTAGCAACTTCTGCTAGTTGCCAGAAGAAAGCCTCGTCCATCTCATCCCCCTAGTCTGGTGGTCTATAGCAGACTCCGACCACGACATCACCCTTGTTGCTCACAGTTCTTAACTTTATCCAGAGACTCTCAGGTTTTTCTGCAGTTTCATACCGGAGCTCTGAGCAGTCATACTCCTCTCTTACATACAACACAACTCCCCCACCTTTTCTGCCCTGCCTGTCCTTCCTGAACAGTTTATATCCATCCATGACAGTACTCCAGTCATGTGAATTATCCCACCAAGTCTCTGTTATTCCAATCGCATCATAGTTCCCTGACTGTGCCAGGACTTCCAGTTCTCCCTGCTTATTTCTCAGGCTTCTTGCTTTTGTGTATAGGCACTTAAGATAACTCATCGCTCTTTCTCAGTATGAGACAGGAGTCCTCCCCCCTTGGGCTCTCCTGCTTGTGCTTCCTCCCAGGATCCCATTTCCCCACTTACCTCAGGGCTTTGGTCTCCTTCCCCCCAGTGAACATAGTTTAAAGCCCTCCTCACTAGGTTAGCCAGCCCGCATGGCAGGACCAAATACTGTCTAGACCATCCCTGATAGACATTTATCGAACCTACTCTTAAATATCTCAAGAGATGGAGATTCCACAACATCCCTAGGCAATTTATTCCAGTGTTTAACCACCCTGACAGTTAGGAACTTTTTCCTAATGTCCAACCTAGACCTCCCTTGCTGCAGTTTAAACCCATTGCTTCTTGTTCTATCCTTAGAGGCTAAGGTGAACAAGTTTTCTCCCTCCTCCTTATGATACCCTTTTAAATACCTGAAAACTGCTATCATGTCCCCTCTCAGTCTTCTCTTTTCCAAACTAAACAAACCCAATTCTTTCAGCCTTCCGTCATAGGTCATGTTCTCAAGACCTTTAATCATTCTTGTTGCTCTTCTCTGGACCCTTTCCAATTTCTCCACATCTTTTTTGAAATGCGGTGCCCAGAACTGGACACAATACTCCAGCTGAGGCTTAAACAGAGCAGAGTAGAGCGGAAGAATGACTTCTCGTGTCTTGCTCACAACACACCTGTTAATACATCCCAGAATCACGTTTGCTTTTTTTGCAACAGCATCACACTGTTGACTCATATTTAGCTTGTGGTCCACTATAACCCCTAGATCCCTTTCTGCCGTACTCCTTCCTAGACAGTCTCTTCCCATTCTGTATGTGTGAAACTGATTTTTTCTTCCTAAGTGGAGCACTTTGCATTTGTCTTTGTTAAACTTCATCCTGTTTAACTCAGACCATTTCTCCAATTTGTCCAGATCATTTTGAATTATGACCCTGTCCTCCAAAGCAGTTGCAATCCCTCCCAGTTTGGTATCATCCGCAAACTTAATAAGCGTACTTTCTATGCCAATATCTAAGTCGTTGATGAAGATATTGAACAGAGCTGGTCTCAAAACAGACCCCTGCAGTAACCCACTCGTTATGCCTTTCCAGCAGGATTGGGAACCATTAATAACAACTCTCTGAGTACGGTTATCCAGCCAGTTATGCACCCACCTTATAGTAGCCCCATCTATATTGTATTTGCCTAGTTTATCGATAAGAATATCATGCGAGACCGTATCAAATGCCTTACTAACAGGGCCGGCTTTAGGCCAATTCCACCAATTGCCCCGAATCGGGCCCCGCGCCTAAGAGGGCCCCGCACCCAGTGGCAGGGCCGCCCAGAGTGGGGGGCAAGTGACAGAGAATCCCTTCCCTGGCTAGAGGCACCTTTTTAATTTTTACTCACCTGGAGGCACTCCGGGTCTTTGGCGGCACTTTGGTGGCGGGTCCTTCAGTGCCGTCGAAGACCCGGAGTGAGTGAAGGACCTGCCGCCAAAGACTAGGAGCGCGGCCGGGTTAGTACAAGCCCTGCGTGTTTTTTTTTATGTGGTTTTTTTTTTTAGTCATCCCTGTCGGGGCCCCGTCGAAAATGTTTGAATTGGGCCCCGCACTTCCTAAAGCCGGCCCTGCTTACTAAAGTCTAGGTATACCACATCCACAGCTTCACCCTTATCCACAAGGCTCGTTATCCTATCAAAGAAAGCTATCAGATTGGTTTGACATGATTTGTTCTTTACAAATCCATGCTGGCTGTTCCCTATCACCTTACCACCTTCCAAGTGTTTGCAGATGATTTCCTTAATTACTTGCTCCATTATCTTCCCTGGCACAGAAGTTAAACTAACTGGTCTGTAGTTTCCTGGGTTGTTTTTATTTCCCTTTTTATAGATGGGCACTATATTTGCCCTTTTCCAGTCTTCTGGAATCTCTCCCGTCTCCCATGATTTTCCAAAGATAATAGCTAGAGGCTCAGATACCTCCTCTATTAGCTCCTTGAGTATTATTCTAGGATGCATTTCATCAGGCCCTGCTGACTTGCAGGCATCTAACTTTTCTAAGTGATTTTTAACTTCTTTTTTTATTTTATCTGCTAAACCTACCCCCTTCCCATTAGCATTCACTATGTTAGGCATTCCTTCAGACTTCTCCGTGAAGACCGAAACGAAGAAGTCATTAAGCATCTCTGCCATTTCCAAGTTTCCTGTTACTGTTTCTCCCTCTTCACTAAGCAGTGGGCCTACCCTGTCTTTGGTTTTCCTCTTGCTTCTAATGTATTGATAAAAAGTCTTCTTGTTTCCCTTTATTCCCATAGCTAGTTTGAGCTCATTTTGTGCCTTTGCCTTTCTAATCTTGCCCCTGCATTCCTGTGTTGTTTGCCTATATTCATCCTTTGTAATCTGTCCTAGTTTCCATTTTTTATATGACTCCTTTTTATTTTTTAGATCATGCAAGATCTCGTGGTTAAGCCAAGATGGTCTTTTGCCACATTTTCTATCTTTCCTAACCAGTGGAATAGCTTGCTTTTGGGCCCTTAATAGTGTCCCTTTGAAAAACTGCCAACTCTCCTCAGTTGTTTTTGCCCTCAGTCTTCCCCCCTGCTGAGGCCCATAAGACTCAGGGCTTATTCTGAGCAAAAGCTGTTATGAGTTTGTGACCCCAGAGAAACCCGTGTGTGGGGTTTGAAGGGCTGCTCCCAGCCAGAGCTCAGCTCCTGTTGGAGTTGGGGGATCTCTGGTGAGCTTATTAGCACGTGTGTAGGTGCTTTTATTGTTTTTAATATGGTTTATCTGTATTGTATTTAGCTTAAGAATAAATGTGACTGCTTAGAAAGAGCTGTGTGGTAACGTAACTCTGGCAATTACACTGTTTATGTCTCTGAACAGGAAGCAAACAGGTCTGCTTAGGTAGTCTGTCCTGTGGCGGCAGGGGGGAGCTTTGCAGCCAATCTGAGATTTGCTACCTTCACTTTCAATATTAATCAGATCAATATCTCTGCTCAGTATATAAGGAGGAGAGGTGTGTGTGTGTCAAGAGATCACAGCTGGAGACTGGCCCATCTGTTCTACTTCAATAAAGCCGAGAAGAACTGACATGTTTAGGGACTAACGGTGAGAGATTCTTTTCTGGGCTGTGGCTTGTTAATCCATAGGTGCAACCAGGAGGGAGGAGGGTGTAATGGGGGGTGACTTGCCTTCCACAGTTTAGTCGGGGGCACTGTGCTGCAAGGAGCAGGTCAGGGGCTAATTAGGCGGTGCTGTGTTTGTGGGAGTGGGACACGGTCTCAGTAGGTGGCGCTGTGCTCCGAGGAGAGGTTGGTGATCTCACAGGGGGCACAATACCGGAGGGAAGGTGGCTGGATGCTCAGCTGGGAGCAGTGGACTGCAGGTAGCCGGCTGGGATGTTTATTAGAGGCGTTGTGCTGCTGGGAGCAGGGTGGTGGGCATCAGTTACAGGCATCATGTTGCATGGAGTAGGGTGAGGGCTCAGTAGGGGGCGCTGTTCTGCAAGGAGCTGGTCGGGAGGGCTCAGTCTGGGGGGCCTGCTGTGGGGCGGGGGGCTCAGTCCGGGTGCTGTGCTGCAGGGAGGCAGGGCTCAGAAGAAGTTTGGGAAGGTCAGGAGGGGGTGCTGTGGTGCAGGGGGTGGGCAGGGATAGATTAAGCAGCAAAACCTTCATTATCACAGAGAAAAGGTGCCCAGTGATATCTTGGGCCCTTCCAGAATGTCAAGTTCAGCAAAACTCAAATGTCTGAAGACCATGAAATGCAGAGTTAAGGTAAATGCTTTATCATAGCTCTGCCCCCCACTCCCCGGCACTGCCAGTAGCCACTGGGACTTGTCTGTGTGAACTCCAGCTGCAGTCACTGTGTGAGGTGCAGTTGTCCTGAATGGGGGAAGAATAAGCTGGAGCTAATTAGGAGAACTGTGATTGAGATCTGAGGAGATCTGGGTCTGATTCCCCCAGGTGTGTGATCAAAGGAACGAGGTGCCCATGGACCCTGGAGGTTCCAGTCTGCATCGTTTCTATACAGAATTGAGCAGGTTGGGTCAGTAGCAGGGCACTGGGGATTGTCAGCAGAGAGGTGGGAGTTGAGCACAAGCTTAGTGATGATCAGGTGAAAGGATACGTCTAGGTGCTATCCTGGGTGCGAGGGTGACGGGGCTGGAAAAGGGGCTGACGTGGTTTGAATGTTACAGGTGTGGTGTTCTGTCAGGGAGCAGGTCAGTGTCTGAGCATAGGACAAGTGCAGGTAGCGCCAGTGAATAACACTGACCAGGCAGAGTGGGCGTGGGCATGTTCTGAGCACAGGGGGCATCACTCGAAGGGGGCAGAGCTAAGGTGATGTGGGCCTTTGCCCTAACTCTATTTCCAGCTTTTCAGAAGTTGGAGTTGTGCTGAACTCACTGCTCTGGAAGGGCAGGAGCTCTCACTGGGCAACCTGAACTCTGCCTCAGTGACGTTTTTGCTATTTAACTTCTTAGTGTTTTAAACCGAAAGAGAAATGGTTCTCGGTGGGAGTTTGTGACCATTTAGACAGCTCTAGTGCCCGCCTAGGTTTGCAGTTATGTAGGGTTACCATTCGTCCGGATTTACCCGGACATGTCCTCCTTTTCGCGCTAAAAATAGCGTCGGGGGGGAATTTGTAAAGCACTCACAATGTCCAGGATTTCCCCCTCCCCCGGCAGAGCGAGCGGCTGGGAGGGCTGCAGAAAAATCCCGGGCTGGACTCCTGAGCAGCTGTAGAGGAGCCGGAGCCTCCCTGCATTCTGAGTTGGCCTCTCCTGCAACCCGGTCCGGCAGCACTGTGCAGGGCCAGGGACCGGGTTTTGTTGTGCAGGGCCAGGGACCGGGTTTTGTTGTGCTGGGGAGCGCAGCCACGTGTCCGGCTCGGCTCGCACAGAGCCCAACACCCTGTTCTGAGCAGCAGGGTAAGGGGGACCGGGGGCAGGAAGGTTCTGGAGGGGGCAGTCAAGAAACGGGGGGGGCTTTTGGGGGGGTGGAGAAAGTTTTGGGCAGTCAGGGTACAGGTAGGGGGTAGGGTCCTGGGGGGCAGTTGGGGGGGGGGTCTTAGGAGGGGGCAGTTAGGGGACAAGGAACAGGGAGGCTTAGGGGTGGGGTTCTGGAGGGCAGTTAGGAGCAGGGGTCCCAGGAAGGGGCAGTCAGGGGACAAGGAGCAGGGGGGTGGGGAGCTGGGAGTTCTGGGGGGGGCTGTCAGGGGGCAGGAGTGGGGAGAGGGATCGGAGCAGTCAGGGGACAGGGAGCAGAGAGGTTTAGATGGGTTGGGAGTTCTGGGGGGGGCTGTCAGGGGGAGGAGTGGGGAGAGGGATCGGAGCAGTCAGGGGACAGGGAGCAGAGAGGTTTAGATGCGTTGGGAGTTCTGGGGGGGGCTGTCAAGGGGGCAGGAGTGGGGAGAGGGATCGGAGCAGTCAGGGGACAGGGAGCAGAGAGGTTTAGATGGGTTGGGAGTTCTGGGGGGGGCTGTCAGGGGGCAGGAGTGCGGAGAGGGATCGGAGCAGTCAGGGGACAGGGAGCAGAGGGGTTTAGATGGGTTGGGAGTTCGGGGGGGGCTGTCAGGGGGTGGGGAGTGGTTGGATGGGGCGTGGGAGTCCCAGGGGTCTGTCTGGGGGTGGGGGTGTGGATAAGGGTTGGGGCAGTCAGGGGACAAGAGGCAGGGAGGCTTAGATAGGGAGTGGAGTCCTGGGGGGCAGTTAGGGGCAGGGGTCCCAGGAGGGGGCAGTCAGGGGACAAGGAATGGGGGGAGGGTTGGGGGTTCTGGGGGGGCGGGAAGTGGGAGGGGCAGGGGCGGGGCTAGGGCGGGGCTCCTCCCGTCCTCTTTTTTGCTTGCTGAAATATGGTAACCCTACAGTTATGCTACTGTGCCCAGGTAATAATCAAAACACTGAAGTGTTCATTGGTGCTTTACATCAGGACATTTCAAACAGCTTTACATCATTATCCCCATTATACAGATGGGAAACTGAGGCACGGGGATGGGAAGTGACTTGCCCAAGGTCACCCAACAGACCAGTGACAGAGCTAGGGCTAGTCCCAGTCCAGGGGTCTCTCCACTAGGCCACACGGTTGCCATGTGATTCCTCAGGGCCCCTCCCGTCTCCTGTACATTGTGTTACAGTGTGATGGGGGTAAGGTTAAGATGTTGTCACAGTTTTTTTTAGTAAAAATCACGGACAGGTTGCGGGCAATAACCAAAAATAATGGGGGAGGGGCTGACAGGGGGATGATTGAAGCTCGAGCCCCACTGTGTGGGGGAAAGAGATCCCGATCCACACAAGGGATCCCCCACACACTATGGGGGGCCCAGCACCTGCTCCGTGGTGGCTGACAGCTCCAGGGCCCGCGGTGCCTCAGGGCCCTAAGTTACTGCCCAGGCACCTCCGGGTCCCCCCACATACATCACTTGCAGCAGCTCGGAGCTCCGGGGCCCCAGCCAGCTGACAGCTCCGGCCTCCCACGCCCCAGAGCTGAAGTGGAAAATGTCCTGGAGGTCTCTGAAAGTCCTGGAATCCATGAGCTCTGTGACATCATTTTATCCTTTAGGGTTAATGGTCCTGCTGTGAAACATTCACAGTGTGTAGTTACTAACAGGGCCGGGGAGGAAATCTCAGCTGTGGTAGCTACAATTATCATTAAAGGCTGCCATGCTGCAGGGATGGGACGGGGCTCATGCAGGCAGAGCGTTATTTAGGTTCAGCAGAGAGCCCCACGCTGTATGGATAGGAACAGGGGGCTCAGCAGGGGATGCCGTGCTTCAAGGAAGGGGGCGGGGGACTCAGTAGGGGGCACTGTGCTGCAGGGAGCGGCAGAGCCGGATTAACTTTTTGTGGGCCTGGCCCCAAACATATTTGTGGGCCCCCATGGGGCAAGGCACAGGGGGGCGGGATGGTCAGTCTCCAGAGTGAAGGGCGGGCTGGGGGCAATGGGGCACAGTGCGGCGGGAGCAGCCTCGCTCTGCACAGCCCAGCAGGAGGGTGCGGTTTACAAATCTGCAGCTGCCGGATGCACAATGTCCTGCCCAGCCCTGTGCTCCCAGCATGCCCCTTCCCCTTGAGGGCAGGCCCGCACCACACCGCCCCCCTGCCCAGTGCCCCACCCTTGTGCCCAGCGCCCCCTCGCCCAGAGACCTCCACCACAGATCTCTATGCCCAGCCCCCACCCCTCCCAGAGACCCCCGCACTGGCCTCCCACCACAACTACACAGCACCCTGCACCCCACACCGCTCGCCCAGTGCCCTCCGCCCATAGACCGCCCCACTGCCCACCACCTTCCTCACAGTCCCACCATCACAACTGCACAGCACCCCATAGTCCTGAGGGGATTCTGCATCCAAAAATTAAAAATTCAGCACACAATATTTTAAAATTCTGCACATTTTATTTGTCAATAAATAAATGTGGAGGCTCCACCATGGCAGTGGGGAGCACAGGCCACTGGTTGCATGGAGGTGGGAGATCACCCTGCAGCCTCCCCTCACCCCATCACGGGACAGGGACTCGGCAGTGAGGCTGCACGTGACCCTGACACAGTGCAAGGGCCAGGCCTGCCCCAGAAATACCCTGGGGCCTGCCCCCCTGTGCCAGGTGCACCAGGTGTGGGTGAGCAGGCTCAGTCCGGCAGCAGTATCCAAGTGCAGAGGCACTTAGTGTGGGGGGATCCAGGTGGGGGTAAGAGAGTTCTCTGTGGGGCAATCTGGGTGCGGGTGGCTGAATGGGAGATCTGGATGCACAGAAGCTCATTGGGGGGTTCTAGGAGTAGGAGGAATAGGAGTCTGCAGGGGATCCAGGTGCCGGTGTTTGGGGCTCAGTAGGGGGCCTCTAGGTGCAGGGGAGGTGGGGTTCATTTGGGTGGGGGTCTGGGTGTAGGTTGTTGGGGATCAGTAGGGAGGGTGTCTGGGGGGGCTCATCGGGGTGGTACAGATGAAGGGGAGGTGGGGCTTGTCAGGGTGAGGGTTCGATGGGCCTGCTTAAAAGGGGAGCCCCAGCTTCTGCCACGGGGATGTTGCATGCTGGGCTCCAGCTTCCCCCCTGCTCCCGCTTCCCCCGTCTCTTCCCCATCCCATGCCCCTTCCCCACTGCTCCATCTCCTCCCCATTCCATCACCTTCATTTCCCACTGCCTCTTTCCCCCAGCCCCAGTCTGCCCCTGCCCTTCCCCTCCATAGGCACTCACTGTTGTACAGAAAACAGGATGACGGGTTTCAAAGGGGTAGCCATGTTAGTCTGTATCAGCAAAAACAATGAGGAGTCCTTGTGGCACCTTAGGGTATGTCTACACTACGAAATTAGGTCGAATGAATAGAAGCCGGTTTTATAGAAATCGGTTGTATACGGCCGATTGTGTGTGTCCCCACATAAAATGCTCTAAGTGCTCTAGTCAGCAGACCGCGTCCGCAATACCGAGGCTAGCATCAACTTCCGGAGCATTGCACTATGGGTAGCTATCCCACAGTTCCCGCAGTCTCCGCCGCCCATTGGAATTCTGGGTTGAGATCCCAATGCCCGAATGATGCAAAACAGTGTCGCGGGAGGTTCTGGGTACGTCGTCAGGCCTCTCCCCCTCCATCAGAGCAACGGCAGACAATAGATTCGCGCCTTTTTACCTGGGTTACCTGTGCAGACAACATACCACGGCAAGCATGGAGCCCGCTCAGCTCAGCTCAGCTCACCGTCACCATATGTCCTCTGGGTGCCGGCAGACGTGGGACTGCATTGCTACACAGCAGCAGCAGCAGCTAACTGCCTTTTGGCAGTAGCTGGTGTATTATGACTGGTAACCGTCCTATTACAAGTTGGATCATCGCACATTAGCAGAGTCTTCCCTGAGCAGCAGATCGTGTAATAGGCCTGAAGGCCATCGTCATCATACAGGAAAAATGTGGCTATCAGTCTTAGTACACTAACTGCCAAGCGCCCAGAAGATGCCGAGGGCTATCAGTCATGCTGCACCGTCGTCTTAAGATGTAAAAAATAGATTTGTTCTGTATTCATTTGCTTCCCCCTCCCTCCGTCAAATCAACGGCCTGCTAAACCCAGGGTTTTCAGTTTAAACTTTGGGGGACCATTCTGTGTGATAGTTGTTTGTGTTTCTCCCTGATGCACAGCCACCTTTCTTGATTTTAATTCCCTGTACCTGTACGTCATGTCGTCACTCGGCCCGCCCTCCCTCCTTCCCCTGGTCCGTCAGATACTAGTTTCGCGCCTTTTTTCAGACCAGGCGCCATAGCTAGCACTGGGATCATGGAGCCCGCTCAGATCACCGCGGCAATTATGAGCACTATGAACACCACGCGCATTGTCCTGGAGTATATGCAGAGCCAGGACATGCCAAGGCGAAACCCGGACCAGCCGAGGAGGCGATTGCAGCGCGGCGAAGAGAGTGATGAGGAAATTGACATGGACATAGACCTCTCACAAGGCACAGGCCCCAGCAATGTGGAAATCATGGTGTTACTGGGTCAGGTTCATGGCGTGGAATGCCGATTCTGGGCCTGGGAAACAAGCACAGACTGGTGGGACCGCATCGTGCTGCAGGTGTGGGACGATTCCCAGTGGCTGTGAAACTTTTGCATGTGTAAGGGCACTTTCATGGAACTTTGTGACTTGCTTTCCCCTGCCCTGAAGCGCCAGAATACCAGGATGAGAGCAGCCCTCACAGTTGAGAAGCGAGTGGCGATAGCCCTGTGGAAGCTTGCAACGCCAGACAGCTACCGGTCAGTCGGGAATCAATTTGGAGTAGGCAAATCTACTGTGGGGGCTGCTGTGATCCAAGTTGCCAGGGCAATGAAAGACCTGGTGATAGCAAGGGTAGTGACTCTGGGCAACGTGCAGGCAATAGTGGATGGTTTTGCTGAAATGGGATTCCCAAACTGTGGCGGGGCCATAGACGGAACCCATATCCCTATCTTGGCACCGGAGCACCAAGCCACCGAGTACATAAACCGCAAGGGGTACTTTTCAATGCTGCTGCAAGCCCTGGTGGATCTCAAGGGACGTTTCACCAACATCAACGTGGGATGGCCAGGAAAGGTACATGATGCTCGCGTCTTCAGGAACTCTACTCTGTTTCGAAAGCTGGAGGAAGGGACTTTCTTCCCGGACCAGAAAGTAACCGTTGGGGATGTTGAAATGCCTATCGTGATCCTTGGTGACCCAGCCTACCCCTTAATGCCATGGCTCATGAAGCCGTACACAGGCAGCCTGGACAGGAGTCAGGACCTGTTCAACTACAGGCTGAGCAAGTGCCGAATGGTAGTGGAATGTGCATTTGGACGTTTAAAAGGGCGCTGGCGCAGCTTACTGATTCGCTCAGACCTCAGCGAAAAGAATATCCCCATTGTTATTGCTGGTTGCTGTGCGCTCCACAATATCTGTGAGAGTAAGGGGGAGACATTTATGGCAGGGTGGGAGGTTGAGGCAAATCGCCTGGCCGCTGATTACGCGCAGCCAGACACCAGGGCGGTTAGAGGAGCACAGCAGGTTGCGGTGCGCATCAGAGAAGCTTTGAAAACGAGTTTTGTGACTGGCCAGGCTACGGTGTGAAATTTCTGTTTGTTTCTCCTTGATGAACCCTCCGCCCCCCACCCACCTGGTTCACTCTACTTCCCTGTAAACCAACCACCCCACCCACCCCTCCCCACTTAGAGCACCGCTCGCAGAGGCAATAAAGTCATTGTTATTTCACATTCATGTATTTTTTATTAATTCCTCACACAAGTAGGGGGATAATTGCCAAGGTAGCCTGGGATGGGTGGGGGAGGAGGGATGGAAAAGGACACACTGCATTTTAAAACTTTAACTCTTATTGAAGGCCAGCCTTCTGATGCTTGGGCAATCATCTGGGGTGGAGTGACTGGGTGGCCGGAGGCCCCCCCACCGTGTTCTTGAGCGTCTGGGTGAGGAGGCTATGGGACTTGGGGAGGAGGGCTGTTGGTTACACAGGGGCTGTAGCGGAGGTCTCTGCTCCTGCTGCCTTTCCTGCAGCTCAACCATACGCTGGAGCATATCAGTTTGATGTTCCAGCAGACGGAGCATTGACTCTTGCCTTCTGTCTGCAAGCTGACGCCACCTATCGTCTTCAGCCCGCCACTTGCTCTTTTCATCCCGCCATTCAGCCCGCCACCTCTCCTCTCGTTCATATTGGGCTTTTCTCATCTCTGACATTGACTGCCTCCACGCATTCTGCTGTGCTCTATCAGCGTGGGAGGACATCTGGAGCTCCGTGAACATATCGTCCCGCGTCCTACGTTTTCTCTTTCTAAAGTTCACTAGCCTCTGTGAAGGAGAAACATTTGCAGCTGGTGGAGGAGAAGGGAGAGGTGGTTAAAAAAGACACATTTTAGAGAACACTGGGTACACTCTTTCGTTACAAGGTCGCATTTTTCCTCTTATAGTGAGGGCCTGCCGGTTTGGTATGAGAGATCACTCACGCAGTGTCAGGCAACAGATTTCGGCTTGCAGGCAGCCATGGTAACATGTGGGAATGGTTTCAAACAGCAGCGCTCTCATTTCCCATACCAAGGACACATTGGGTTGGCCATTTAAAATGGGTTTTCAATGTAAAAGGAGGGGCTGCGGTTTCCAGGTTAACATGCAGCACAAACCCAACTAAACCACGCCCCCACACACCCAATTCTCTGGGATGATCACGTCACCCCTCCCCCCACCACGTGGCTAACAGCAGGGAACATTTCTGTTCAGAAGAGCAGGAACGGGCACCTCTGAATGTCCCCTTAATAAAATCACCCCATTTCAACCAGGTGACCGTGAATGATATCACTCTCCTGAGGATAACAAAGAGAGATAAGGAATGGATGTTGTTTGCATGCCAGCAAACACAGAGTCCATACGCTGCCATGCTTTGTTATGCAATGATTCCAGACTACGTGCTACTGGCCTGGTGTGGTAAAGTGTCCTACCATGGCGGACGGGATAAGGCAGCCCTCCCCAGAAACCTTTTGCAAAGGCTTTGGGAGTACATCAAGGAGAGCTTTCTGGAGATGTCCCTGGAGGATTTCTGCTCCATCCCCATGCACGTTAACAGACTTTTCCAGTAGCTATACTGGCCGCGATTGCCAGGGCAAATTAATCATTAATCATTAAACACGCTTGCTTTTAAACCATGTGTAATATTTACAAAGGTACACTCACCAGAGGTCCCCTGTGTGCCCTCAGGGTCTTGGGTGAGTTCGGGGGCTACTGGTTCCAGGTCCAGGGTGACAAACATATCCTGGCTGTTGGGGAAACCGGTTTCTCTGCTTCCTTGCTGCTGTGAGCTACCTACATTACCTCCATCCTCATCTTCCTCATTCCCCGAACTCTCTTCCCTGTGTGTTTCTCCATTGATGGAATCATAGCACACGGTTGGGGTAGTGGTGGCTGCACCCCCTAGAATTGCATGCAGCTCCGCGTAGAAAAGGCAAGTTTGCGGCTCTGCCCCGGACCTTCCATTTGCTTCTCTGGCTTTGTGGTAGGCTTGCCGTAGCTCCTTAATTTTCACGCGGCACTGCTGTGTGTCCCTGTTATGGCCTCGGTCCTTCATGGCCTTGGAGACCTTTTCTAATACTTTGCCATTTCTTTTACTGCTACGGAGTTCAGCTAGCACTGATTCATCTCCCCATATGGTGAGCAGATCCCGTACCTCCTGTTCTGTCCATGCTGGAGCTCTTTTGTGATCCTGGGACTCCATCACGGTTACCTGTGCTGATGAGCTCTGCATGGTTACCTGTGCTCTCCACGCTGGGCAAACAGGAAATGAAATTCAAACGTTCGCGGGTCTTTTCCTGTCTACCAGGTCAGTGCATCTGAGTTGAGAGTGCTGTCCAGAGCGGTCACAATGAAGCACTGTGGGATAGCTCCCGGAGGCCAATAACGTCGAATTCCGTCCACACTACCCCAATTCCGACCCGCAAAGGCTGATTTTATCGCTAATCCCCTCGTCGGAGGTGGTGTAAAGAAACCGGTTTAAAGGACCCTTTAAGTCGAAAGAAAGGGCTTCGTCGTGTGAACGTGTCCAGGCTTAATTCGATTTAACGCTGCTAAAGTCGACCTAAACTCGTAGTGTAGATTTATTTGGGCATAAGCTTTCATGGGCTAGGATGGCTCCCAGCACACAGAAGGGGAGCTCAACCAGCACTAAGACCCAGAAAATGGCATCTTCTGAACAGCACCCTCTTTTTTCAGCCAGGGAGTTCTGCGCTTGCAGAAAGAGGGGGAGGTAGTGGCATGTGACTCCGTGTGCCCCCACGCCTCACCTCTGTTTGGGGGCACTGCCCCCCAAACTAAGCCCATGGGCGTTCTCAGCTGCCACCCCCCTTTCTTTGCTGCTCGGTAACTTTTGAAAGGGAAGCAAAGAAATCTGCAGTGGATCTGTTTTCATTCCCCCAGGAGTTCCCACACAGAACCCCCACTGCCCAGTGCCCCCCAAGAGACCTTCCAGAGACCCACTTCCCCACCCCCTTCCTGCCCCCCAGCCACACTCACCAGCCTGCTGGAAGTGGCTATGTCCATGCATGGGCTGAGCCTGCAGCACTGCTGGGGCCGGTCAGGGATCTCTCTGGCCCCTCAGAAGTGGCACAACCAGCCAGGACAGAGCAGGAGCCCGACCTGCCCCGGCCAGGCTCCCACAGGATCCACATGCCTCGAGGGGCCCAGCAGGGCCGTCCCTAGACATTGTGGTGCCCTACGCAGCCCCCCGTGGGGGGGGGGGGGGAGAAGGGCTGGCCCCAGGCCTACTCGGGGGAGTGAGGGACTGCGCCCAAGGTCTGTGGGGGGCAGGAGCAGGCTTTGGGGGCAGGATGGAGCAGGCGGAGCGGAGTGGGCCGGGGCCGGGTCGCTCCACTTCCCACCGCCCATTGAGTGCAGGGCGCGCCTGATCCCTGCTGCAGTTCCCCGGGCTGTAGCTCAGGGGAAAGGGTGGAGTGGGGGTGGGGGCTTTGGGGAAGAGGTGGAACAGAGGCAGGGGTAGATTTCCTGGCTGGCTCAGCCAGCCGGGGGGAAATGGGCTGGGCGCTGGAGCAGTGCGCAGCTGCGTAGGGCACCAGGAAATTTGAGGCAATTTGGTGCCCCAAATTTCCCAGTGCCCTACACAGCTGCGTAGTTTGTGTATGGATAAGGAGTAGTACGGCCCGGCCGCCCGCCCAGCCCACCCCTCACGCCCCAGCCCGGCACCATGGAGTCACTGGCACCATGGTAAACCAGGTACTGGGGAGCCGGGCAGGGGCTCATTGCGGGCAGTGTGCTACAGGGAGTGGAGTGAGGGCCCAGCATGGGGCGTTGTGCTGCAGGGAGTGGGATGAGGGTGCATTAGGGGGCACCATGCTGCCAGGGGCATGGCAGGGAGCTCAACGGGCAGCGCTGTGCTGCACGGAGTGGGGTGGGATTTATACTAAAGGTGCTTTCCCCTCACAGTCTGTGCTGGCCCCAATGCGCTAAGGGTCACTGTGCTCAGCAGGGGACACTGTCCCCCAGCCGTCAGCACTGGCCCCAATGGCATAGTGTGGTGAGTCCAATAAAACAAAAGGCTAATGTAGCCTGTTACATAAACTGCAAAAGTCAGCAAAGCAGGAGACCAACAGACGGGACTGAGGGAGGGAAAAGAGCTGGGCTAAGGCTACAGGCTCGGCCGGGCTCTGGTGAAGTCCCAGGCTGGCACAACAATGAGCTGAGAAAGTCCGGAAATGGGAGGAACCCTCCACAGTTCAAATCCCCATAGCGTGTTTGAGTGATTAACGTCAATGGGACAAGGCTCCTCCCCCACCTGGATATTGTGTATCTGGGGGTCACTAAATAGGAGCAGTGGGATGGGGGGACTGAAAGAAACAAGCCTCACCAGCATGGCTGCCACCCCCACTGTCTCCTGGGACCTCAGGATCCACCGTGACACCACTGGGCCTTGTTCTCCTCATCCTCAGAGACGTTGTCAAGGCTGAATCTCCACTCTGTCACTCCAAGTGCAGAAGGTAGGGCCCCGCAAGGATTCTAAAAATTAGCACTGGCCACTCCAGGCTTGTACTAAACTCCCAAGGTGACAGCTTCTCTCTGACCTTAGCTTGGTAAATGCTGCCACAACCCAAATGCAAAAAACCCTTTGAAATCAGGAAGGAGCACTTGGGAATTCCTCCCTGCGGGGTACCCTCAAGCCCTTTCACCCACCCCACCCTCCGGGGAAGAGCTGAGAAATAAAACAAAGGAAATTAGCTGTGGTTACCAGCTAATCAAACAACATGAACAAACCTCTTAGGACACAAAAATCCAAATCTTTCTTTAAAAAAGCTAAATTTTATTAAAAACAAAAAGAAAGAAAATACATCTGGAACATAGGCATTTGCTAGATTTTAAAGGAGCAATTCCAAAAATTAAGCACCCAAACTAGCTTTCTTGGGGGTTCAGCTTACAGGATACAAGCAAACAAAAGCATCTGGGGTTAGCAAAGAGAAGATCCACAAGCCAAAATAAGAAATAAACCTGATAGCGTCTAACTAAACATTCCCTATGCAAATTATTTCTTCTAGGCATGGAAGATACTTTTTCATACCTGGTTCAAACTTTACACAACATTCCTGCTTATAGCATTGCTGCTCCATGTCCCTGCAGCCCAGAAAACAACAGACAAAGAGAAAGTTTCTTTCCCCATTTTAAAAAGTTCTAGCCTTCCCATTGGCTCTTTTGGTCAGGTGCCCACTTTTTTTTCCTTTGCCTTTTTAACCCCTTACAGCTAAAGCAAGTAAAGAACAGCTACCAAGAGGGATTTTACAGCTAACTGGCTGCCCATCAAAGAGAGCTACCCCTCTCCCTCTTTATTTATCACAGACGTCCTGACCAGGCCAGGTCGGAGAGGGAGCCAGATGCCACCACCAGCTCCAGCTGAATCCGCTAAACTCCACCTGGGATCTGAGATTGATTCTTGAGGACACCCCGTCCATCCTGGGGCATTGTCCTTCTCTGCCTTATTTCCCCGCCCCCGTCCTTTTGCCTCTGTCTGTTAAGAATTCAGCGTCACAGGACAAGACAATTCTACCCTTTGTATGTGGGCTGTGAGCCTGTGACCAATAAGGCAGCTAAAAGCCAGGCCTTAAACAGCCAGATGCCAGCATGAGTTTGCCAGGTGTGGGAGTGGCTGGTCAGACCATGGGCTGGGCCTGTGTTTCTCCAGCCATAAGGCTGCAAGTGAGAGTCAGCCCCAGGGACAGAAGCTGCATTTTCTCCCTTTGCTGCTCTTTCCTCCCCCCTTTTGTGTGTGTTTGTCTGGATTTGCCTTAAACCAGGCGGGGTCAGACTGTGACAGCATCAACAGCAGCAGCCACTCCAGCTCCTCTAAACTAACTTTCCCTCTTTCCCCCAAAAGGACAGTTAATACCATATCTGATGCCATCCTACAGACTGGCAAGCAGAGGTTCTCCATAAAAGACTCTCTACAGCCGCCGGGAATGAAAGAGGGAGATTGTTAAAATGAAAGTCCCACTTGATACTGTTGCCTCTTGGAGCCATGGGGTTCACCATTATTTGCAGGGCTATTTGCATTAGGAGGAGAAATCGAAGACACAAGTCAGGTCTGTTTTTGGTGTGAGCTTGTTTATTTACAAAGAGCGCGCTCACGGCTGTGGTTTCTGAACACAGCATAAACAGTCACAGGCAGTTTACATCGCTCAGGGCTGTGAAAAATTTCACATCCTGTGTGGTAAACTTAAGCTGACCAAAGCCCCAGTGCAGACACTGGTAGAACTAATGAGCGTGAGGCCCAGTGGGGGTTCTCCCATCATGCACGCAGGCTGACAGGAAGGGAGGAAAATGCCCCGCCTTCTTCCAATCCCCTGATAATCACCCAGTCCCCTGTCCCACCTGCTCTGGCTCTCCTGGAAGCTCTAGGAAGAGACTCCCGCTCTAAATCAAAGGTGGGAAGAAAGGCTAAAGATTGTGTAGAGAGCGGAAGGCTTAAGGAGACTGGGATTCTTCCTCCCTTCCCTGAGACTCGCTGAGAAGCCCCAGCAGGCTGATTGGGACAGAGTACCCAGTCCACGAACTTCATGAGATTCTTCTTCAAACTCTAAGGGAATTTCTTTGGCTTCCTGTTGGGAAAATACTAATCCTTTTCTAGGATTTCACATGTCACATGTTGTGTGGTCCCTTCCGTCCCCAGAAAAACACAGCGGGTGTCTCTCCTGGCATTCCTATGGGGGCAGAGTTAAGGTTATGTGCTTGAGCTGAGTGGAAAGTGTCACCTTAACTCCACCTTTCCCATTTCCTGCCCAAACTCTCACTGGACCTTCACGTGTGAGCTGACATCTATCTACTGTATAAACTAACCGTACATGGAATATCTCATTGTCTTTTTGCAGGCAGACTGAGCAGTGCACTGGAGCTGCCATGGCTGGGGTAGATGCTAAAGAGCTTCCCAAGATATCTGAAGAGGATATGGAAGAACTGACGGCTGCTGTTGGGAAAGGAAACCTCACCGAAGCAGCTGCTAAAGCGAAAGAGGCTCTGGAGATGGCTGATAAAATCACTCTCAACATCGCTGTCACGGGGGAGTCTGGCTGTGGAAAATCGTCCTTTGTCAACGCCATCCGGGGCCTGGGGGATACAGATGATGATGCGGCTGATACGGGGGTGAATGAAACAACAATGCAGCCCACTGCCTACCCACATCCTAGCTACCCAAATGTAATAGTCTGGGATCTGCCAGGGATCGGGACCCCAAAATTTAAATCAGACACGTACCTCGAGCAGGTGGGGTTCAGCCGCTATGATTTTTTCATCATCATCTCCTGCACCCGCTTCAGAACCCACGATATTGAACTCGCCCAGGAGATCCAGAGACAGGGGAAGAAGTTTTACTTTGTGCGCTCCAAGGCGGACCAGGATTTGACAAATGAAAAACGACACTATGACGAGAAGGGAATCCTGAAGCAGAGGAAAGCTGCCACGAAAAGGCCACATCAATACAGTGAGAGTGCGATCCTCGATGCCATCAGAGAGAATTGCATCGAAGGCCTGGAAGCAGGAGGGGTGGTCTCCCCACGCGTTTTTCTTGTATCTAGACAGGACTTACGCAATTATGATTTTCCAAAATTGCAGGAAACGCTTGTGGATGAGCTCCCCAGTCACAAGAGACTAATTCTCCTACGATCCCTGTCCAATGTTTCTAAAGAAACCTTGGAGAAGAAAAAACAACAACTGCAAGCACAGATATGGAGGAAAAGTCTGGCGTCATGTGCAGTCGCTGCTGTTCCTATCCCGGGTCTCTCCATTGTTTGCGATACCACCATGCTGATGATGTCCCTGAAAGAGTACTGCAGGGACTTCGGCCTCAATGAAAACGCTCTCGCTACACTTGCTAGACAGAATAACAAGCTCATTGCAGAGCTGAAGGCCGTTATAAAGTCCCCACTGAGTGAGGACATAACAAAAGATCTTGTAATTAAGCTACTGACGAAGTGCGGAGCTGGGACAGTGAAATATTCTACCTATTTTTTAAATTTTATACCTGTGGTAGGTTCCATATTATCTGCAGCAGTTTCTTTCCCTACCACAAAGATCATGTTGCAGAATTTCCTGGATGCTGCTGCTGCTGATGCTCTACGAGTTCTGGAGGTGGTTATGGAGGGAGACGTTTCAAACAGAGAGAAACAGCACAAAAAACACCCGAGCCCCCTGAAAGGATCAAACATCGGCATGTGACTGAAAGGATGAAAGTAAAGACCCTGTCCCAGCTGGAGCTCGGCGCTCAGAGCTGTGGGAAGTCTCATGAAATTGCTGCTTTTCTGCATCAGGTGTGAAACTTCAACATAACTGAGCTCTGAGCTCCGTTTCCACGGAGGTCTCCCCCCCACCATAACATACTGAATATGAGTCAGCCAGGGTCATCCTGACTGACCCTGTTCTTTGTTTATTCTTTATTTCCCCAGCGAACGCGGCCAAGTTGTGATAAAGCTCCCCAGGGTCCCCAGTGCCTCACGCGCTCTGCAGGGAGCTCAGGGAATGGTTATTTCAGGCCCCAGCCGAGAGCAGGGCCAGGGCAGAGCCCATCGAACTCTTCACTGGGAAACAACAGGGAGCGACACCAGCAATGACTCGTTCTAGCCACAGATTTTCAACTTCCTGGTTCCTGTTGCCCTGAAATTGCAGCCTGGGCAGGCACCACATTGGGCATGTGGGTAAATTCACTCAGACACAATCGTAAAAACCCTAAATCCTGATGTGACTTGCGTAGGGTTACCATCCGTCCGGGTTTCCCCGGACATGTCCGGGTTTTTCAGCTTTAAATGCCCGTCCGGGGGGAGATTTCTAATCAAGTAGAAATGTCTGGGATTTCCCCCTTCCCCTCATGCAGAGTGCGGCGCGGCTGATTGGACGCCTGGCCTGATTGAAAGCCGCTCGCAGCCACTAGGGCCTCTAGCAGCCTAGTCCCTCCCGCACCCCCGCTCCCTCCTCCCCCACAGAGCAGCGTGGCAGTGTTTGAGTCCACCTGGAGCCTGCAGCTCTCCCTCTGCCTGGTGAGCGGGGGGAGCAGGGCAGGCACCGGGGGGGGGGTGTAGAGGCTGCAGGGGCAGGGCAGGCAGGGGGCGTAGAGGCTGCAGGGCGAGTGGGGAGCAGGGGCACAGAGGCTGCAGAGGGGGGTGCAGAGGCTGCAGGGCGAGGAGGAGCAGGGCAGGCAAGGGCATAGAGGCTGTAGGGGCGGGGCAGGCGGGGGACGCAGAGGCTGCAGGGGCGAGGGGGTGCAGAGGCTGCAGGGCGAGTGGGGAGCAGGGGGCACAGAGGCTGCAGGGGCAGGGGGGTGCAGAGGCTGCAGGGCAAGGAGGAGCAGGGCAGGCAGGGGCATAGAGGCTGCAGGGCGAGTGGGGAGCAGGGAAGCACTTAGCAACCCCCAACCAAGAACAGAGCGGGAAGGAGGAGGGGGAATGCAGGGTGCTCAGAGGAGGGGGCAGAGTTGGGGCAGGGACTTTGGGGAAGGGGTTGGAATGGGAGCGAAGAAGGGGAGGGGTTTCGGTGGGTCTGGTGGCGGGACCGGGGCCCCGTGGAGTGTCCTCGTTTTTAAATGTTTGAATATGGTAACCCTAGACTTGCGTGACGACCCCCCGGTGCCAACCCCTCCCTCGTCACTGCAGGGCCCAAGGCAAATGAAACAGGCTTTTGAGCACAGACGCTTTCACACTTTCCCCCAGGCTGCCCCTGTCCGGGGAGGAGCCGACTGTAACCTCCCACAGAGCCCCCGGACTGACCTTCTGCAAACGCCTCCTTCAGCCTCACCCCGGCCATGGACCCTCTGGATCACTCGACAATGGCCCGTGGCTGGAGCTCTGGGAGCGCTGCCCATTGTGTTATCCCAAGCATCTCCCTGCTCCCGTGTGCTCCCCCGTCTGCCTGGAGCACCCGCCTGCTGCGTCTAGTCTTAGATTGTTGCTCTCAGGGGCAGGGCCCATCCTTCTGTTCTGTGTCTGTGCAGCACCTAGCGCAACAGGGCCATCTCCTGACGGGGTCCTAGGTTCTCCTGTGAGACAAGAATAGATTAAGAAATGCTGAGACTGATCCTTGTAATTCTGTCTCTGCGCTCATAGGTTTAACCAGCCCCTTATGCAAAGGTAGATTTGTCCAGGGAAGCACCTGTGTCTGGCTGTGCTATTAACCCTGTGAATGGCTCTGGATTGAAATGGAGAAGGGTCAAGATGTGTCTGGCTGATAAACCCATGTTGGATGCTTGATAATGACCTGGCTGAGTGGCAGCTGTCACTTATACTCTGGCTGTTCTCCCATTCACGGCTGGTGAGTTGTGTGGAGAGAGGCTTTAGTGTTTGATGCTGAGTTTATGTACCTCTCTTGCTCCTTGATTTGCTATTCTCAGTGGGAGCCTATTCTGTAGTTTGTTAGAAGAGCCGATGATTGAACAATTCATTTGAGCAATTGGAGACTTCGATACATTGCGGCTGGTTTGGCCAAATCTATTCCACAGTCAATAGCCAGTGCGTCAGCTTCTGCCTTCCCTCAATAACCCATTGATTTGTTGATTTGTTTCCATAATGATTAGCGGTCCGGTTCTGCGATCCCTTCACACCCCCAGAACGGGCCCCTCTTGTCTTGTAGAAATGATTTAATATTTCAGTTATAATAAACTTGCATTTCATCTGGACTAAGAGCCCGTGTCTCTGAATTTCACCATTGCTAAAGGCCCATAGTTTAAGGGCATTGCTCTGAGTAGACAGGAGCTCTTCCCTAGAGTGTCACTAACTGGGGGGTTTAACGAGGGGGGGGGGAATGCAGCCGTAGGGTGTTTGTGAGGAGAAGAAGCCAAACCCTGAAGCAGCAGCGTCGCCAGCAACAAGGGTCGGGTCTTTACCTGAGGGGATTCTCTACAATTCCTTAAGTGTGCCTCTGTTTGCTGTAACTTTGAATCTAAGGTTAGAGGGGGGTCCTCTGGGCTCTTTAAGTTTGATTACCCTGTAAAGTTATTTTCCATTTTGATTTTACAGAGATGATTTTTACCTTTTTCTTTAATTAAAAGCCTTCTTTTTAAGAACCTGATTGATTTTCCTTGTTTTAAGATCCAAGGGGTTTGGATCTGTATTCACCAGGGAATTGGTGAAGAGTCTCTCAAGGCTACCCAGGGAAGGGAATTAACATCGAGAATGGTGGCAGCGGACCAGATCTAAGCTGGTAGTTAAGCTTAGAAGTTTTCATGCAGGCCCCCACATCTGTACCCTAAAGTTCAGAGTGGGGAAGCAGCCTTGACAGCCTCACTCAGTCCTTTTGCCCTCCAGCAGATGCCAGCAGACAGCTCCCTCTGGTACCGTCCTTCTCTCATGGACTTCAGGTCCCAGGGCTCCCACTCCTCTCTCCTGGCTCTGCCCCACCTGAGTCCCCCTCCCTTGTGTCGTCTTTTCTTGGCCCTGGCCCAGCTGGGGTCACTAATTATCATTAAGTTGCCCTATCATCACCAGCGGGGGGGGGGGGGGGGGACGACTAGCTCCCAGGCCAGGCTGAGCTTGGCTTGCCTTAAAGGGCCGGCCAGCCTCTGACACCTCCCACAACAAACCACCCCACTGCACACACAGCGCAAGGAGAGGATGAGAGGAACCGAATCACAGGTGACAGACGTCAGTCACCTCATTTAACACCCGACCAGAAAGTGCTCGGATCCCCTGGGGATAGGGTGACCAGATGTCCCGATTTATCTTCCTTTAACAAACAAGGGATGTCATTGCCAATTAATGACTTCAGCTAAAAATCAGTTTGAGATAATTCACCCTTATTTCCAGTCTTAATCCAGATAAGATTTACAACTTCCTTCCTTCCCCATGCCTTTCCTCCTTATCTCTTCCCCTCCTTCCCGCTGACCAACAGCTTTTTCGTTGCACCTGGGTTCACATAGAAGATAGTGGTATGTGTTTGGGGGGGGTCCATGTTTGCTTCTTTTCAGAGATATTCTTTTTTTTTCTTATTGAAAAACATCTGCAGTTACCCCTGTCAGTCAGAGACCTTCTTTTTAGAAATGTCTCCTTATTTCATTACTTATTCTTTGAACCGGACTTCATTCCTTTAGGCCTTAGAACTCATTATTTTCAAGCCCTTCCTCCCACTAGCTAGTCAGGGCCTTTCATCACAACACACACATATTGTGTTCTTAATTAAACTTAAGCTAATGCTAATTCTTTAATTAATTTGTTAATTATTTTTTTTGGATCCTACAAGGTCATTGAAAATTTGGTTAAGCCATGGGGGTCTCTTACCAGACTTCCCATCTCTCCTACACATTTGTATAATTTACTCTTGTGCCCTTAATAATGACTCTTAAAAAAAAACCTGCCAACTCTTTTTTCCCCTCAGACTTGCTTCCCATGAGATCTTACCTACCAATGCTCTGAGTTTGCTGAAGTTTGCCTTCTTGCTATCCATTGTTTTTATTCTGCTGTTTTCTCTCCTATCAGTCCTTAGGATTGTAAGCAAGGTTTGCATGAGCTCTCCCCTGACAGCTAGGGATGAGCTGAGGGGGAAGGGTGTGGAGAAAAGCTTCAGGACCAGACTGTATTTACATAAACACACCCACTCCCCCTAGGTATCCAGCAGATAGAGCTGTGTGCCAAAGTGACTCACTTTGGCTGGTGTTGGGTTACAAATCACTTCAGTGCAGGGGTAGGGTTACCATATTTAAAAAATAAAAAAAGAGGACACTCCATGGGGCCCTGGCCCTGCCCCTTTCTCACCCCCGGCCCCGCCCCAACGCCGCAGCTTCCCCACCCCAACTCCGCCCATTCCCCGCCCCTTCCCCAAAGTCCCCGCCCTAACTCCCCCTCCTCCCTCCCAGCCATGCGAAAAGGGCTGCCCAAACGCTACCGGCTTCATGGTTTGCCGGGCAGCCCCCAGACCCTGCGCCCCCGGCCGGCGCTTCCCCAGCACAGCTGGAGCCCGGGAGGGGAAGCGCCCAGCCGGGGGCGCAGGGTCTGGAGGCTGCCCGGCAAACCATGAAGCCGGTAGCACTTGGGCTTCGGGCAGCCCCCATGCCTCCGGACCCTGCGCCCCTGGCCAGGCACTTCCCCTCCCGGGCCAGCTGCTGTGCTCCTCCCCTGACTCTTCGGCTCTGTTTAAGAGCCGAGCTGCCCGAGCGCTCCGGCTTCGGGCAGCCCCCTTGCCTCCGGACCCTGCGCCGCCGGAGCAGAGCAGCTGGAGCCCGGGAGGGGACGTGCCTGGCCGGCGGCGCAGGGTCCGGAGGCAAGGGGGCTGCCCGAAGCCGGAGCGCTCGGGCAGCTCGGCTCTTAAACAGAGCCGAAGAGTCAGGGGAGGAGCACAGCAGCTGGAGCCCGGGAGGAAGTGCCCGGCCGGTATTTTTCACGGACATGTTCAGCTTTTTGGCAATTCCCCCAGGATGGGGGTTTGATTACCAAAAAACCGGACATGTTCGGGAAAAACCGGACATATGGTAACCCTATGCAGGGGTCATGAAATGTTGTTATCCTTCTTGTGTGAATAAAGAGCAGCAGAACTGTGCTTCACCTGGCCTGATTGAGGGAGTCACCCTCAGCTGAACTGAACTCCCTAAGCAGTGGGTTTGGATGCCAGCACCAAATGCAGAATAAGAGTGGGGTGGGTCTTTTTTCTGGTGTGGGTTGGGTTTGCTGGTGGGTTCTATGTGCAATTAAGTGGCCCCTCTTCACTGTGTAAAAATAGAGCTAACTAAGGTCTAGTGAGAATCTTTTGTTTTGTTAAGTGAGCAATAGCTGGGTCTAAGTGCTGCTTAGGTCTGCTGGGGGACAGCCTGTATTAGGAGTGAGATTTCCCCACTCAGAGCTGAAATCTCTGAGAGCTAAAATCACTGACACCTGGGTGGAACCTCAGGAGACTGAAGTGGCAGCTGAAGATGATGGTGTGGTGGAGTGGCAACAGTGAGCAGCAGTTAAAGTATTGCTGGATGTTTCTCCACCCCTCCCCTCTGAGTGGGAGGTGATCTCCTGAGAATGCACCTTGGGATTCTGGGTCTCTGCTGACCAAGGACAGCACCTGTGAGGTGGAGGGAGAGGGGAGTAGTGTGTTAAAGGGACATTTTTTTGTTGGACTTTCAAACCACAAGATGAGAAACTGAGGCAAAGGACAAAGGCCAAGGCAAAGTTTTGCTCATGGTCCGATGTGTTTGAATCATGGGTCTGGTGTTTACCAAAATTAATGCAGGTTCCACCCCCTTTCTATTAAAAGGTTTCCCTGCTATACACAGGCTCAGTGCTCGTGAGTGGGGAAGGACTGTCTCTTGGACACGCCAGGGGTGGCGTTTAATTTCCCCAGATCACTGGGTGGGGGCTGGAGCTGGTTCTGTGTTGTGTTGTTAAGAGGGATGCCTGGATATTGAGCCCGGCCCTTGTTGGTGTCGACCCCACCTGGCAGGAGGGTTACAGAATCATGAACTCTTATCATTCCATGGTCACCTTCACCCAAGCTGCCTTCCACCTTCAAATTCTCAACCACTTCCTCCCTGTTTGTCAGACTCAAACCCAGAGCGGCCTCTGCCCTAGTCACTTTCTCCACCTCCTGTAATAAAAAACTCATCTCCAGCAGAGCAGGTCACTCGCCCATGGGAACCTGAGCGTCCACAGCCGATCAAGTCACTCACTCGCCCTGTCCTCTGCAGACACAGAGTCAGCTCAGCCCAGAGACGTTGGGCTCTGCCCCATGAGGCTTCTCCAGGAATGGCTCCCAGATGGGCAAAGATCCCCTACCCCTGCAGCCCCTTGTCCTCATTCACATCTCCTGTCCTTGGGGATCTTGTGAGAGCTGTAGGGCAAGATCCCTGTTTCTGCTGGCTTTAGGGGAGAGGTGGTTGGGGGCGTCTGGACAGCAGGAAACCTGGAGGAAGAGGAGGGACATATTCCCACCAGTCACTGCTGCTCCATGGGAAATACGCTTTGTGCATCCCCCCAACTAGCTACAAGGTGTCACTGTTGCTCCCATCCTAGGGATGGGTGGAGGGGGAGGAAACACTCTGTGCATTACCTGGAATGGCCACCAGGTGTCAGTGCTGCTCCAAGGGATCCACACTGCAGGATGGTGTGAAACTGAGCAGGGTCAATTCTAAGGATCAGATTTCCAGACGGGTGCAGCGCACAGCAGCCCCCCATGAGGAACAAGGGGAGCTGCTGGATGCGGGTCTGTTTGGAAAATCCAGTGAGAATTGTGCGTCTCGTGAGCATGGTGTGGCCGCCCCTGTGGCCCAATGCCTTCCCTGCTGTGCACAGCATGGCTGGGCTGAGACCTCCCCTCTCAGAGCATCTGCCCCCAGCGAGGGGCTCGTCTCAGCTCTTAGGGCTTGTCTACACTGGCACTTAACAGCACTGCAACTTTCTCGCTCAGGAGTGTGAAAAAAAATACCCCCCTGAGCACAGCAAGTCTCTGGGAGCTACGCCTCTTGTGAAAGTGGTTTTTTAGAGTGCTGGGAGAGCTCTCTCCCAGCGCTCTGCTGTGACTACACTAGCAACACCATTAGTTGAATGGAACAGTTCATTCAGTGCTTGTGCCTGGGACAGTCGCACTCAACAGCACAGACACAGAAGTACAGTGTTCCCCTGACAACCAGTGCGTTCTGGGACTCTGGACAAATGTATCCCTGAGAGCCCAGCACCATCACTGGGAGCAGGGGCTTGTGCAGAGTGCTGCATTATGGGAAGGAGTCAGTCAGTCAGATGGGCTGCCCCAAAGCCGGTGGGTGTGTCCATGCAAACGAGATCAGCTTCTGAAGTCTTTTTCCACAGCTCACCACCAGATGTCAGAGGAGAGCTCATCCAGACTCTGCTTACACAAGTCAGACCAGAAAAACATGAGATTTTTTTCCAAAACCCACAAGTTTGGTTCAAAAATCATCATATATTTTTGAAAGGATAATACTGAGGTTTTGATGTTCTGGTTGCTCAACTCCCAATGCCTCAGCGCACATGTGAGAGACAATTACTGTGGCCCGCTCGCACATATGTACATAGTAGGTGATTCTGGCTCTTGTGGCTGCTGGGTAGAAAGGAGCTTCTAGCTTCTCTCCAGACCCCCACATTATAATTCATTCATTTTCTGTCCCCTGCCCAGCCCCACATGTGCCCCTCCCCCAGACCAGCCATTAATTGCACACCATCAGCCCCACATCAGCTCTGTCCCCCAAGTCCCACTGCTGCTCCTCCTGTGGCTCGGGGGGGGGGGGCGGTCTTCTCCCCTCTCCCCCTCCCCTACCCAAACACTCCTCTGCCTCCTGAGGGGAAGGGGAGAGTGCTGCCTGTCTCCTGCAGTAGCTCTGATTGGCTGCCTTTCCCCAGGAGGTGGGGCAGTGGGTATTTCTGACAGAGCAACAGTGACACCTGGTGGCCAGTCTGGGTAATCTTTTCTTCATTAGCACAGCAGTGACACCCGGTGGCTAGTTAGGGTAATGCACAGAGTGTATTTTGAAAGTGGAACAGCAGTGACTGTGCATTGCATGGTACTGCTGCTTCATTAAGTAACAAAATCTGAATGTAGAGCTCGGGCACTGGGAGCCAGGACTCCTGGTTTCTATTGTGAACTCGATGTCTATAGCTGTTGTGCAATCTTGAGCAAGTCACTTATTTTCTCTGTGCTGCACTTTTCCTCCTGTGAAAGGGGGAATCCTGCTCCTTTGAGGTCTATGGCACAAACCCCACTAGCTCCAATGGGAGCAGCGCTGTGCCCAGAGAGGGATCACAGGGTTAATTCATATGTAGAAAGCTCTGTGGTGAAAGGCTCAGGAATAGCTCATTATTGGGCAGTAATTCAAGGGCAGCGGGCAGTGGGCAGTTCACAAGACAGTGAGAAATTGAGTGTGAGGGGAGAGGGGACCTTAATTTTGTCTTATGATTTAAGAACAAACCTGCGTACGTGACTGGGAAATTCTTCCCCTGAGACTCAGGCAGGTTTCTGTGATTCCCAGACCACCCTGGACTCTCTTCACTTTCCTGCCAGGTGTTAAATGAGGTGACTGATGTCTGTCACGTGTGATTCGGTTCCTCTCAGCCTCTCTTTGCACTGTGTGTGCAGCGGGGTGGTTTGTTGTGGGAGGTGTCACAGGCTGGCCGGCCCTTTAAGGCAAGCCAAGCTCAGCCTGGCCTGGGAGCTAGCAGATCGCTCCCCGCTGGGGGTGATAGGGTGACTTAATGAGAATTAGTAACCTCAACTAGGCCAGGGCCAGGAAAAGACGACACAAGGGAGGGGAACTCACTTAGGGGCAGACCCAGGAGAGAGGAGTGTGATCCCTGGGGCCTGAAGTCCATGAGAGAAGGGAGGTACCACAGGGAGCTCTCTGTTGCCATCTGCTGGAGGGCAAAGGGACTGAGTGAGGCCATAGTTCATTTACATATCAACTGTGGATGGTTTCGGGACATCGGGGTTAAATGTGCTAAGTTTTGTAGTGGGGCTGATACTCTGGAGAGTTCCCTGGTGGGAACCAGCTGGGCAAAGCCTGAACAGTGGCTGGGATCAGGGTCTACGTTCACCTAAAGACTCTGGTGCAGCCTCCCTATTCTAGCTGCTGAAATCATTGTAACAGCCCCAGAACAGCTGAGTGGTGGCAGCGTTAGGTTTAAGGCCCAATGGACGTGTCCCTGCACAGGTTTAAACCCACTTCTGACATCATCAGAGCAGGACGGGGGTAGAGCCCCAGGGACCCTGATTCTCCTGCAGCCACAAACTGTGAGTGAGGGGCTGGGAGGCAGAACAAACTACATCAGCCGTTCAGAGGCCAATTGGTCGGGGCTGTGACAGATACACCCTGAGACAGTAGATGGTGGAAGGTGTTCAACTGTAAATGTTTGTCCCAGCTCACCCCGTCCTTCCTCTTTCCTCCACCAACAAAGTTCTTCTGTTTAACCCTCTGGTGACTGTGCTCGTGAGTGGGTGCAGATTTGCCCAGCAAAGGTGCCCAGAGTGGATACAGATTCCCAGATCACTGGGTGGGGGCTCGAGTCACACTTAAGGAATTGTAGAGAATCCCCTAAGGTAAAGACCTGACCCTTGTTGCTGGTGACGCTGCTGCTTCAGGGTTTCACTTCTTCTCCTCACAAACACCCTACGGCTGCATTCCTCCCCGCTCGCTAAACCCCCCAATTAGTGACACTCTAGGGAAGAGCTCCTGTCTAGTCAGAGCAATGCCTTTAAGTAGGGTTACCATATTTAAAAATTAAAAAAAGAGGACACTCCACGGGGCCCTGGCCCCACCCCTTCCCCGCCCCAACTCCGCCCCTTCCCCGACCGGCCCCGCCCCAACTCCGGCCCTTTCCCAAAGTCCCCGCCCCAACTCCGCCCCCTCCCCTGAGCGCCCGCATTCCCCCTCCTCCCTCCCAGCCATGTGAAACAGCTGCCCGAGCGCAACTGGCTTCGGGCAGCCCCCAGACCTCCAGACCCTGCACCCCCAGCTGGGTACTTCCCCTCCCGGGCTCCGGCGGCGGCTGCTGCGTGCTGCTCCCTGACTCCTCAGCTCTGTAAGAGCTGAGCTGCCCGAGCGCTACCGGCTTCGGGCAGCCCCCATCCCTCCGGACCCTGCGCCCCCGGAGCCCGGGAGGGGAAGTGCCCGACCGGCGGCGCAGGGTCCGGAGGTATGGGGGCTGCCCGAAGCTGGTAGCACTTGGGCAGCTCAGCTCTTAAACAGAGCCAAGGAGTCAGGGAGCACAGAGCCGCTGGAGCCCGCTCTAAGGTAAGCCAGGGATGCCGGAAGCTGGGAGTATTTTTCCCAGACATGTTCGGCTTTTTGGAAATTCCCCCCATACGGGGGTTTGATTACCAAAAAGCCGGACATGTCCGGGAAAAATCGGACGTATGGTAACCCTACCTTAAGCCATGGGCCTTCAGCAATGGTGAAATTCAGAGACACGCGCTTTTAGTCCAGATTAAATGCAAGTTTATTATAACTGAAATATTAAATCATTTCTACAAGACAAGAGGGGCCCGTTCTGGGGGTGTGAAGGGATCGCAGAACCGGACCGCTAATCATTATGGAAACAAAATCAACAAATCAATGGGTTATTGAGGGAAGGCAGAAGCTGACGCACTGGCTATTGACTGTGGAATAGATTTGGCCAAACCAGCCGCAATGTATCGAAGTCTCCAATTGCTCAAATGAATTGTTCAATCATCGGCTCTTATAATAAACTACAGAATAGGCTCCCACTGAGAATAGCAAATCAAGGAGCAATAGATGTACATAAACTCAGCATCAAACACTAAAGCCTCTCTCCACACAACTCACCAGCCGTGAATGGGGGCACAGCCCAGAGTATAAGTGACAGCTGCCACTCAGCCAGGTCATTATCAAGCATCCAATATGGGTTTATCAGCCAGACACATCTTGACCCTTCTCCATTTCAATCCAGAGCCATTCACAGGGTTAATAGCACAGCCAGACACAGGTGCTTCCCTGGACAAATCTACCTTTGCATAAGGGGCTGGTTAAACCTATGAGCGCAGAGACAGAATTACAAGGATCAGTCTCAGCATTTCTTAATCTATTCTTGTCTCACAGGAGAACCTAGGACCCCGTCAGGAGATGGCCCTGTTGCGCTAGGTGCTGTACAGACACAGAACAGAAGGATGGGCCCTGCCCCTGAGAGCAACAATCTAAGACTAGACGCAGCAGGCGGGTGCTCCAGGCAGACGGGGGAGCACAAGGGAGCAGGGAGATGGTTGGGATAACGCAATGGGCAGCGCTCCCAGAGCTCCAGCCACGGGCCATTGTCGAGTGATCCAGAGGGTCCATGGCAGGGGTGAGGCTGAAGGAGGCGTTTGCAGAAGGTCAGTCCGGGGGCTCCATGGGGGGTTACAGGCGGCTCCTCCTCGGACAGGGGCAGCCTGGGGGAAAGTCACTGTTAGTGTTGCTCCCCGTTGTCTCCCAGTGAAGAGTTCGATGGGCTCTGCCCTGGCCCTGCTCTCGGCTGGGGCCTGAAATAACCATTCCCTGAGCTCCCTGCAGAGCGCGTGAGGCACTGGGGACCCTGGGGAGCTTTATCACAACTTGGCCGCATTCGCTGGGGAAATAAAGAGAAACCAAAGAACAGGGTCAGTCAGGATCCCTCCCCCCCCACCTCCCATTTTATGAATTAAATTCAGTATGTTATGGTGGGGGGGAGACCTCCGTGGAAACGGGGCTCAGAGCTCAGTTATGGTGAAGTTTCACACCTGATGCAGAAAAGCAGCAATTTCATGAGACTTCCCACAGTTTTGAGCTCTGAGCTCCAGCTGGGACAGGGTCTTTTCAGTCACGTGCTGACGTTTCTTCCTTGCAGGGGGTGCGGGCGTTTTCATGCTGTTTCTCTGAGTTTGAAACGTCTCCCTCCATAACCACCTCCAGAACTCGTAGAGCGTCAGCAGCAGCATCATCCAGGAAACTCTTCAACATGAAGTATGTGGTAGGGAGAGAAACTGCTGCAGATGCCACAGAACCTACCACAGCACCTACCACCGGTATAAATTTTAATAAAATTGTTGAATATTGCACTGCCCCAGCCATGTACTTGGTCACCAGCTTAATTACAAGATCTTATGTCATTTCCTCCCCCAGGGGGGACTTTATAACGGCCTTCAGCTCTGCAATGGGCTTGTTAGCCTGTCTAGCAAGTGTAGCGAGAGCGTTTTCATTGAGGCCGAAGTCCCTGCAGTACTCTTTCAGGGACATCATCAGCATGCTCGTATCGCAAACAATGGAGAGACCCGGGATAGGAACAGCAGCGACTGCGCGTGACACCAGACTTTTCAGACAGATCTGCCTATGCAGTTGTTGTTTTTTCTTCTCCAAGGTTTCTTTAGAAACATTGGACAGGGATCGTAGGAGAGTGAGTCTCTTGTGACTGGGGAGCTCAACCACAAGCGTTTCCTGCAATTTTGGAAAATCATAATTGCGTAAGTCCTGTCTAGATACAAGAAAAACGCGTGGGGAGACCACCCCTCCTGCTTCCAGGCCTTCGATGCACTTCCTTCTGATGGCATCGAGGATCGCACTCTCACTGTACTGATGTGGCCTTTTCGTGGCAGCTTTCCTCTGCTTCAGGATTCCCTTCTCGTCATAGTGTCGTTTTTCATTTGTCAAATCCTGGTCCACCTTGGAGCGCACAAAGTAAAACTTCTTCCCCTCTCTCTGGATCTCCTGGGCGAGTTCAATATCGTGGGTTTTGAAGCGGGCGCAGGAGATGATGATGAAAAAGTCGTAGCGGCTGAACCCCACCTGCTCGAGGTACGTGTCTGATTTAAATTTTGGGGTCCCGATCCCTGGCAGATCCCAGACTATTACATTTGGGTAGCTAGGATGTGGGTAGGCAGTGGGCTGCATTGTTGTTTCATTCACCCCCGTATCAGCCGCATGGTCATCTGTATCCCCCAGGCCCCGGATGGCGTTGACAAAGGACGATTTTCCACAGCCGGACTCCCCCGTGACAGCGATGTTGAGAGTGATTTTATCAACCATCTCCAGAGCCTCTTTCGCTTTAGCAGCTGCTTCGGCGAGGTTTCCTTTCCCGACAGCAGCCTTCAATTCTTCCATATCCTCTTCAGATATCTTGGGAAACTCTTTAGCATCTACCCCAGCCATGGCAGCTCCAGTGCACTGCTCAGTCTGCCTGCGAAAAGACAATGAGATATTCCATGTATGGTTAGTTTAGACAGAAGATAGATGTCAGCTCACATGTGAAGGTCCAGTGGGAGTTTGGGCAGGAAATGGGAAAGGTGGAGTTAAGGTGACACTTTCCACTCAGCTCAAGCATATAACCTTAACTCTGCCCCCATAGGAATTCCAGGAGAGACACCCCCTCTGTTTTTCTGGGGACGGAAGGGACCACACAACATGTGACGTGAAATCCCAGAAAAGAATCAGTATTTTCCCAACAGGAAGCCAAAGAAATTCCCTTAGAGAAAGAAGAAGTTTCCCATGAAGTGCTTGGGATGGGTAATGGCTCCCAATTAGCCTGCTGGGGCTTCTCCCACCCAGCAGACCTCAGCAAGTCCACAGGGAAGGGAGGAAGAACCCCAGACCCCTCAAGCCTTCTGCTCTCTACACAATCTCTAGCCCTTCTTCCCACCTGTGATCAAGAGCAAGAGTCTTTTCCTAGAGCTTTCAGGAGAGCCAGAGCGGGTGGGAGAGGGGACTGGGTGACTATCAGGGGCTTGGAAGAAGGAGGGGCATTTTCCTCCCTTCCTGTGACCCTGTGTGCATGATGGGAGAACCTGCACTGGATCTCAGGCTCATTAGTTCTATCAGTGTCTGCACTGGGGCTTTGGTCGGCTTCAGTATATCACACAGGATGTGAAATTTTTCACAGTCCTGAGCGATGTAATTAGGTTGACTTAACTCTGCAGTGTAGACCATCTCTTAGAGCAGGGGTCTCAAACTCAAATGACCAGAAGGGCCACATGAGGACTAGTACATTGGCCCGAGGGCCGCATTACTGACGCCTCCCCCACCAACGCCCTCAGCCCTGTCCCCACTCCACCCCTTCCACGAGGCACCACCCCTGCCCCGCCTCTTCCCACCCCTTCCCTGCCCCCATTCCAATCCCTTCCCCCAAATCCCCACCCCAACTCTGCCCCCTCCCTGCCCCCAGGGGGTGCAGGAGGGGTGTGGGGGGGGCTCAGGGCAGGGAGTTGGGGTGTGGGGTGCAGGAGGAGTGAGGGGTACAGTAGGGGGTCAGGGTTCAGGGTACAGCAGGGGGCTCAGGGCAGGGGGTCGGGGTGCAGGAGGGGTTAGGGGCCAGGTCCTGACACGGCGTGTACCGGGGGCAGGGCAGGCTCCCTGCCTGCCTGCCTGCCTGTTTGCCCTGCCCCTGCGCTGCTCCGGGAAGAGGCTGGAACGTGGGGAAGGAGGGGCAAAGGGGCTGTGTGTTGCTGTTGCTTCAGGCACTGCCCCCAGCAGCTCCCATTGGCCGTGATTCCCATTGCCTGAAGCAACAGCAACACACAGCCCCTCCGTCCCCCCTTCCCCACGTTCCAGCCTCTTCCCGGAGTGGCGCAGGGCAGGGCAGGCAGGCAGGGAGCATGCCCTGCCCCCGGTGCACGTCCGGCCGGAGCCGCTCTAGGTAAACACTGGCGGAGGGCGGGGGGGCTGCGAGGGGCTCGTGGGCCGCAGAAAATAGCCCCGCGGGCCGCTGGCTGCTTGTTTGAGACCCTTGTCTTAGAGGAAGCAGAGGGACAGAGTTTCTTGGGCACACAGCCCACTGGAGGGCAGGCGTGGGGATTTTGGAGTGAGGAAAGTGCCTGTGACTGTTTCTGCTGTGTTCAGAAACCACATCTGTGTGTGCGCTCTGTGTAAATAAACAAGCTCACACCAAGAACAGACCTGGCTTGTGTCTTTGATTCCTCCTCGTAATGCAAATAGCCCTGCAAATAATGGTGAACCCCATGGCCCCAAGAGGCAACAGTATTAAGTGGGACTTTCATTTTAACAATCTCCCTCATTCATTCCCTGTCTTTTATGGAGAACCCCTGCTTGCCAGTCTGTAGGATGGTGTCAGAGATGGTATGAATTGTTCTTTTGGGGGATAGAGGGAAAGTTAGTTTAGACAAGCTGGAGCGGCTGCGAGGACAGTGGCTCAGGGAGAAGGGGTGGTGCGAGGGTGGGATCTTGGGGGGGAAGGGGCAGGAGTTTGGGGGTAGGGGAAGCATGGGGGGCACAGTTTAGGTGCTAGTGCCCCCCCCACACACACTTTTAGGAATCTTCGGTCACCACTGGCAAAAGAAGAAATTACGTGGAGAAGGAAAATAACCAGGAGGGAGGGGGTGTCAGCAGGAATCCGTCTCTCATCCCAGGTGGAGTTTAGCGGATTCAGCTGGAGCTGGTGGCATCATGTGGTTCCCACTCTGACCTGCTCTGGTCATCACATCTCTGAGGATGAGGAGGAATACAAGACCCAGTAGAGTCACGGTGGATCCTGGGGTTCCAGGAGACAGTGGGGGTGGCAGCCATGTTGGTGAGGCGTGCTTCTTTCAGTCCCCCCATCCCAATGCTTCTATTTAGTGACCCCCAGATACACAATATCCAGGTGGGGGAGGAGCCTTGTCCCATTGACGTTAATCACTCAAACATGCTATGGGGATTTGAACTCTAGAGGGTGCCTCCCATTTCCGGACTTTCTCAACTCATTGTGGTGCCAGCCTGGGACTTCACCCAGAGCCCGGCCCACCCTGGAGCCTTAGCCCAGCTCTTTTCCCTCCTTCAGTCCCGTCTGTTGGTCTCCTGCTTTGCTGACTTTTGCAGTTTGTCTAACAGGCTACATTGGCCTTTTGTCACCTTGGACGCGCTGGACTGTGCCATTGGGGCCAGCGCTGACGGGCGGGGGACAGTGTCCCCTACTGAGCACAGTGACCCCTAGCACCACACTGGGGCATTGGGGCCAGCACAGACTGTGAGGGGAAAGCGCCCTTACTGTAAATCCCACCCCACTCCCTGCAGCACAGCATTGCCCGTCGAGCTCCCTGTCCCACTCCTGGGAGCGCGGCGCCCCCAATGCACCCTCATCCCACTGCCTGCAGCACGCTGCCCCCTACCGAGCCCCCACCCTACTCCCTGCAGCACAGCGCCCCCTACCGAATCCCCACCCCACTCCCTGCAGCACGCTGCCCCCTACCGAGCCCCCACCCCACTCCTTGCAGAACGGCGCCCCCTACTGAGTCCCCTGCCACCCTCACTGCAGCACAGTGCCCCCTACTGAGCCTCCCAGCACCCTGCAGCGCAGCGCTGCCTGCGAAGCCCCGTTCTTATCCATGCAGCGTGGGGCTCTCTGCTGAACCTAAATAACTCTCTCCCTGCATGAGCCCCTGTCCATCCCTGCAGCACGGCAGCCTGTAATGATAGTTGTAGCCACCACAGCTGAGATTTCTCTCCCCGGCCCTGTTAGTAACTACACACTGTGAATGTTTCACAGCAGGACCATTAACCCTGAAGGATAAAATGATGTCACAGAGCTCACAGATTCCAGGACTTTCAGAGACCTCCGGGACATTTTCCACTTCAGCCCTGGGTCGGGTGGAGGCCGGATCTGTCAGCCGGCCGGGGCCCCGGAGCTCTGAGCTGTGCAGGTGGTGTGTGTGTGTGTGGGGAGGGACGACCCGAAGGAGCCTGGGCAGTGACGTAGGGCCCTGAGGCACCGCGGGCCCTGGAGCTGTCAGCCGTCATGGTGCAAGTGCTGGACCCCCCATGCCCATGCCCACAGCGAGGCTCAGGCTCTCTTTCCTCCCCACCATGGGGCTCGAGCTTCAGTCATCCCCCCCATCAGCCTCTCCCCCCATTATTTTTGGTTATTGCCTGCGACCTGTCCCTGACTTTTACTAAAATTAATCGTGACAAAAGCTTAACCGTATCCCCATCACACTGTAATACAATGTACAGGAGAGGGGAGGAGCCCTGAGGAATCACATGGCTACTGCGTGGCCTAGTGGAGACACCCCTGGACTGGGACTATTCCTAGATCTGCCACAGGTCTGTTGGTTGACCTTGGGCAAGTCACTTCCCTTCCTCATGCCTCAGTTTCCCATCTGTATAATGGGGATAATGATGTAAAGCTGTTTGAGATGTCCTGATCTAAAGCACCAAGTAACACTTAGGTATTTTGATTATTACCTAGGCACAGTAGCATGGCAACTGCAAACCTAGGTGGGGACGACAGCTGTGTAAATGGCCACGAACTCCCACCGACAACCATTTCTCTTTTGGTTTAAAACACTAGAAAGTAAAATAGCAAAATCTTCATTGAGGCAGAGTTCAGGTTGCCCAGTGAGAGATCCTGCCCTGCCAGAGCAGTGAGTTCAGCACAACTCCAACTTCTGAAAAGCTGGAAATAGAGTTAGGGCAAAGGCCCACATCACCTTAGCTCTGCCCCCTTTGAGCGATGCCCCCTGTGCTCAGAACATGCCCACGCCCACTCTGCCTGGTCAGTGTTATTCACTGGCGCTACCTGCACTTGTCCTAGGCTCAGACACTGAGCCTGCTCCCCTCCAGAACACCACACCTGTAACATTCAAACCACGTCAGCCCCTTTTCCAGCCCCGTCACCCTCGCACCCAGGATAGCACCTAGACGTATCCTTTCACCTGATCATCACTAAGCTTGTGCTCAACTCCCACCTCTCCGCTGACAATCCCCAGTGCCCTGCTACTGACCCAACCTGCTCAATTCTGTATAGAAACGATGCAGACTGGAACCTCCAGGGTCCATGGGCACCTCCTTCCTTTGATCACACACCTGGGGGAATCAGACCCAGATCTCCTCAGATCTCAATCACAGTTCTCCTAGTCGGCTCCAGCTTATTCTTCCCCCATTCAGGACAATTTACACCTCACACAGTGACAGCAGCTGGAGTTCACACAGACAAGTCTCAGTGGCTACTGGCAGTGCCGGGGGGTGGGGGGCAGAGCTATGATAAAGCATTTACCTTAACGCTGCATTTCATGGTCTTCAGACATTTGAGTTTTGCTGAACTGGACATTCTGGAAGGGCCCAAGGTATCACTGGGCACCTTTTCTCTGAGTTAATGAAGGTTTTTGCTGCTTAATCTATCCCTGCCCACCCCCTGCACCACAGCGCCCCCTCCTGACCTTCCGAAACTTCTTCTGAGTCCTGCCTCCCTGCAGCACAGCACCTGTACTGAGCCCCCCGCCCCACAGCAGGCCCCCCAGACTGAGCCCCCCGCCCAGCTCCTTGCAGAACAGCGCCCCCTACTGAGCCCTCACCCCACTCCATGCAACATGATGCCCGTAACTGATGCCCACCACCCTGCTCCCTGCAGCACAACTCCCCTAATTAACATGCCAGCCGGCTCCCTGCAGTCCAGTGCTCCCACCTGAGCATCCAGCCACCTTCCCTGGGGCATTGCGCCCCCTGTGAGATCACCAACCTCTCCTTGGAGCACAGTGCCCCCTACTGAGACCCTGCCCCACTCCCAGAAACACAGCACCGCCTAATTAGCCCCTGACCTGCTCCTTGCAGCACAGTGCCCCCGACTAACCTGTGGAAGGAAAGTCACCCCCCCATTACACCCTCCTCCCCTCCTGGTTGCACCTATGGTTTAACAAGCCGCAATCCAGAAAAGAATCTCTCACTGTTAGTCCTGAAACACTTCAGTTCTTCTGAGCTTTATTGAAGTAGAACAGATGGGCCAGTCTCCAGCTGTGATCTCTTGACAGGCACACACAAGTCTCCTCCTTATATACTGATCAGAGCCATTGATCTGATTAATATCGAAAGTGAAGGTAGCAAGTCACAGATCACCTGCAAAGCTCCCCCCTGCTGCCACAGGACAGACCGCATAAGCAGGTCTGTTTGCTTCCTCTTCAGAGACGGTAAACAGTGTAATTGCCAGAGTTACGTTACCACACAGCTCTTTCTAAGCAGGCACATTTATTCTTAAGCTAAATACGATACAGATAAACCATATTAAAAACAATAAACGCACCTACACGCATGCTAATAAGCTCACCAGAGATCCCCCAACTCCAACAGGAGCTGAGCTCTGGCTGGGAGCAGCCCTTCAAACCCCACTCACGGGTTTCTCTGGGGTCACAAACTCATAACAGCTTTTGCTCAGAATAAGCCCTGATTCTTATGGGCCTCAGCCGGCCCAGTCCTTGCAGCCCTTCCCTAAGGATTGGGGAACCCTTGGACCAGAAGGTGTGTCCATTTGCAGGTGGCGGTGCTTCTCTGGACACGTTACAACCTGACTGAAATCCCCTGTTCTCAGGCACTGTAGTTACCCCACCTCATGCATATACAGACAAGCCCTGACCCACATGGATCTATAAACAATTGCATTTCATACAACAGACTCCAAAGACAATGAACTTAACCCAATAAGCTTCATCCAGGATATTGCCGTATCTGTTACGGTTGTTATTACAGGTGTTGTCTGTGACTGATGAAATGATGACTCGTTGACAGGCCTCTACTGTATCGATGATGTCAATGCAGACGCCATGGAAGGAATTCCACAGGTCGATCAGTCAGGAGAAAGGAATGTTCAGCGCCCCTTTGTCATAAACAAGCACGGGCTATGAAGAGGGGATTTTCTGGCAGGTAGTTGGAATGGTTCAGGCTGCAGTACCACTTCCCCGCATCCGTGATGTATTTACACTCCTGTATCGTGCTGATTAATCTTCGACCAATAATCTCTGATTAGTAACCTGATTGATCCTGGGTATCTGACCTCTTATTAACAGAGTTGAACCTGTAGCTCTACCTAGATACCAAGGGTATTAGTGCCTGGGAGCAAACGGAGATAAATGTGTGCACCTCCCCAGGCCAGCGCCAGGACATTCTCGAGAGAGCTGCCAGGAGAGGAAGAGGAAGGAGGCGTTAGCCAGCGCTCCCCACTGCACCCCCCCCCCCCGTGCAAATCACAGACTTAGCCAGTGCAGAGACTCAGCTGCCATTAAAAAAAAGTCTCCAGGGCTCCAATCCCCAAAGGTCTTTAGGTGCCTAATTCCCCGTCAATCCGTGGGAGTTCTGCGCCTAAACACCTTCAAGGTTCTACGGAGGAAGGACTTGGCCAGTGGGTCCTGCACCCCTGAAAGCTTCCCACCTCACCAAACCACATGGTCTTGGGAGGAAAGTGCCGCGAGGAGCCAGCTAGAGCCTCCAGCTGGGAGAGGGAGAATCCACCCAGCAACCTCGGGGCTCTCAGCCCCGCTCCCCAACAGACCCTAAATGGCCAGAGATCCCCCTCGCCCCCGCAGTGCCCCAGCTACTGCCCCAGACACCCCCACTTCTCCCCCCACGTTACCTCCCCACATTCCCCCGATCTCTGTCCCAGCACCCACCCCCTGCACCCCAACACCTTCCAGCACCCCCAAATCCATCCACCCCAGGAGCGCGGCAGCATCCCCCATCTACCCGGCCACCTCCTGCCCCAGCCGCGGAGCTGCCCAGTTCCCTGCAGTTGCATGACTTGCTCCCTCCCCTCTACTGCCCGGGGGACCCAGCTGTGGGGCAGAAGCTGCAGTTTCTGGCTGTCTGCAAATTAGCCCATGAAGTAATTTGCACAAAAGGCCAGGCCTGGAGCTGGTCGCAGCTGGTCCCCAGAGCTGGGCGCAGTCTCCAGTCAGGGTCTCCCCACTATCCGGAGGGGATCCCACCTCCCAGCTCCTACTCGCTATTCACCAGTTTCCCCAGCCCAGGGTCGCGCTCACCCGCTTGGCCACAGCATCCGCTGGGGGGCTCACGGGCAGCTGGTTCCACAGGACACCTGGGTCCTTCCCAGAGTTGCAGCTCGCCAGGGTCCCCCTTTGGAAAGCAGAACTCCCCCCCCATCGGTTACAGACAGGGCAGCTCCCCCCTCTCACAGCGACCCCCGCCCCCGCCTGTGGGTGACCGATGTTCTTTGTCCGTAGACATGGCACCTTACCAGGGGCTGCATGAATCCCCCGTTGTTGGAGGAGCCCAGTTCGCCAAGCGATCCGGGGGCTCTCACTGCACGACCCCTGCTCCGATTCGGGCCTCCGCCGAGGGGGCGAGTTACCTGCTCGCTGGGCGGGGGGGAAGCCGAGGGGCCGTTCGCCTGGGCAGAGGTCAGCTCGGGTCCGTGGGCAGCAGCCTGGGCTCTCCGGACAGGATCCCTTTGCTGTGACGCTCCCCGCACGCCGGAGCGGGGACTCTCGCCTTTATAGGAGGCTGGTCCTTGCTGTCACTTCCCCAGTCAGCCGCCGAGATCCCATTGGCAGACCCGGAGCCCAGCTATGGTCAGGAGCGCGGTGCCAGTGGATGTCACATGGGCCTTCAAGTGGCTGCTTCGTGCCTGTGGCTTCCAGTTCCCCGCCTGGGCTCCAGGAACTCGAGTCTGGCTGGTTTCCAAGCCCCGGTTTGCGCCTCTGTCACGAAGGGCAGAAAGATCCAGGATCGAATCAATCCATGAGCCAGCGAGCCCGGCCGGGCCCCCGTTGCGAGCGCCTGCTGCTGGCCCTGCCCGGGGGAATTGCCACCCCGCCCTTTGGCTTGTGCCAACTTCCCCTTTCTCCCCTAAAGGGAACTTTATATGGAGAGGCGGAGAGCCGGTGTCATCCGCTCCTTCGCCCGCCGGGACAGCAACCGCGCTGCGGAGCTACAGGTGAGAGCCCCCATCCCCTCCCCTCCCCCTTCCCCTCTCTGGGTCGCAGTCAGCACCTGAGCAGCAGCCGGGACCCCCCCCCCCCCGCCCCAGTCTGATCTGGCTGCGGAGGGCCGGGCCGGGCCGGGCCGGGCCAGTTGGGAGATACAGACAGAACCAAAGTGTTTTGCAGGAATGTGTCGATTCCGACCCGATCGGTTTCGACGCGGGACACGGCTCGGGGTTGAATCCTTTTGCTTCGGCCTTTATACGCCACCAAATAGCCCTTTAAATCCCGTCCCCCGGGATACGGACCAGCTGAGCGCAGCCAGTGCATTGCACCCTTAGCCACAAGAACCTGCTTCCAGCGGGGGGGACGCAAACTTTTATGGCTGGGCCGGGCCCCCTTTGAAAATAGTTCAGGCTGTGACGACCCCACCACATGCCCCACAAGTGTTAGCAAATCACTGGGCAGAGAGGAGAACTGAATGAAGCCTCTAATCGCCATCCTGCATCAACAGCGCTGAAGCCCCAGTGGGCATCGCGCTGGCGCCCTCCACCCTGCTGCCTACCTGGTCTCTTGAGCTGGGCTGGTAAGAGCCTGCATTGGCTTCAGCTCTGTCCTCGTCTCTCTGGCCTGGGTGCAAACTGTCCTCCTACGTCCCTACTTTGCACTCTCCTCATTAGCCATATAAACGTCAGATCCCTTTCTGGGTCTTGCTAGGCTCTCTGCATCAGCAAGATCATGAGGCAGCGAGTTCCATAGGCAACTCTCAGGGTTGTTGTGAAATAGCATTCCCTCTACTCCATTTCATAGGGGCTCCCTGTCGGTTCCACCGCACATCCCTTTGGCCTTGCGCTGGGGATCCTGGAGGGGAAACTCTTTAAGCCCCTCACCTGCGCTCTCTGCTTTGTTTCCCAGCCTCGTGATGCTGTCCCTGTTCTCCGGCACAGAGAGCGAAAGAGAGAGGCTCGTGCGCGCCAGCCAGTCCCTGCTTGACTCCCTGGAAGGATGCATCTCGGGCACCCACGCTCTGCTCCGCATCCTCAACCAGCATCTTGACACTAGCGTGTCCCTGGAACCGGTGGGGGGCAGCGTCGGCGTGGGGGAGAGCCTGGAGCGCCTGCGTGGGAGATGCGCATTGCGGCGGAGCAGACGGACAGACACGTGCGTAAGAACGCCAGCCGGGACCTGTACGCCCGCATGGCCTCGCCCCACACCTCACTGCAGGAGAAGGGGGCCATCGTCCGGGACTTCCACCAGGCCACCATGTGGAACTTCGGTAGCGTGGGTGGCCCCATGGTGGCCGTGCTACTGCAAAACGCCGGCCTCCCGGAGTGGCTGGAGGCGGCTCTGCGGGAGTTGGAGGCCTCCCCGGTCCTGCACCTGCCGATGGACGCCCTGCGCCAGAGCAGCGAGGAGATTGCCAGGGCTGTGTCCGCTTGTGCCACCCCTGGGAGCCCAACTGTGGAAACGGCTGCAGAGCCCCCCGAGAATGGCCCCTTCTCTGGGACCGGCGTGGTGCAGAGTCTGGGCGAATACCTGCCCGATGTCCTCACGGGGCGTCGTGCTAGGAACGCCCTGGCAGCGGCCGCTGGGCACCTGGAGGAGGCGCTTCGGGCACTGGCACCGGCCTGCAAGTCTTTCCAGTTGGCAGCTGCCGCAGCTGAGGTCTACATGGCCCTGATCACGGAGCAGCAGCCGGGAACGGGAGAGGGGCCGGGCCAGAATCCTGCCGGCGTCGCCCATTGACCCACACAGGCAGAGCCGTGACAGCGTCCCCTCACCACAGCTCACGCACGGGCAGGCTTTGCCCCGGGCTCTGCGCTGGTTAACGAGCCCGGCAGAGCCCAGCGTGTGGGGCTGGCAGCCGGGAACCGCAGCTAATAAAGGGAACTGAGCAAAATGGCGGGCCTGAGTCTTACTGGTTTGTCCCGGCTGGCGTGCTGGCCCAACAGCCTTAGAACCAGACTCCCCTCCCGGCCCCTGGGGTAAATCAGGAGTAACTTGGGGAGAGGGGGGCCAATGGGGCCAATTCCCCTCTCTGGTGTAAATCAGGAGTAACTCGGGGGAGGGGGATCAATAACCTGAACCACAAATGATCTGGTTACGGTTATTTTTCCTGCAATTTTTTTTGTGGGGGCGTTTGCTGAAAAAACAAAATAATAAAAAAATTCATTTTCAAAACCCCTTTCTGGTAAAAATAAAAACCCAGGTGGTGGTTTGGATTGAAAGTTTGTGGTTTGGGTTTTTTAAAAACTTCCTTTTTAAAAAAAACAAAACAAAAACAAAAAGGAATTGAAAACCTTAACCTGATTTTTTCTTTGTTACTTCAAAACTGACACATTGGTCCCAGCTTTGGTTCCAGGGTTTGCAAACTGCCTCATTTCATGTGCAAACTGGGAGCCCAGATCCCCCGATATCAGGGGCTTTGTCTGGGACCCCCCAGGCCGGGCAGGACGCGGGGTGGCCAGGGGTGGGTGTGAGTCAGAACTCATTCCCCAGCGGGGGCTCCCAGCCCCTGGCGGGGGGGTCAGGTCTGGGCGTTGACCCGGCCTGTGGCACTTTGGGCTGGGCTGGGCCAGAACCCACCCGCGCACAGGACCCCGGGGTGGAGCAGGGGGCTCCGGAGTCACACTGCAGTGGAACCAGCAGCAGGGAACAGATGCTGGGGTCAGGGAGCCACAGGTCCAGTGCTCTGGGACAGTCGCTGGGGGACTGTACAGGGGCCAGCCCCCCTTAGGGTCTCGCTCTGTCACCAGGGGAAGCCACTTGGCTTCACCACCTCCTGGGACCCAACCTCGGTGCTTGCAGCCCCCTCCCTCCAGCGACTCCGCCTGACACAGACACCTAAGGGAGATGTGTACCCCCAAAGGGGGCACTGCCCCCAGCATCTGCTGGGGCTCCCAGCCGGTGGGGGAAGGGCAGGCGGGTTTGTTAGGTGGCTTTACCCAGCATGGCCAGTCCTCAGTCAACCAGAGAGCCGGAAGCTACAGCCTGGGCCATGGACAGCTCTGGGCCCCAGCCAAGTGTGTCCGTCCTTGGCTCCCGCTCTTCCAGCTGGCTTCCTGCAAGGGGGGGGCGGTGTCACCCTGGGTGTTAGTTGCTAGGTCGGCAATGTCCCGGCAGATTGGCTTTGCCACTGTCTTCATGGACTCGCCAGCGACACGGGCCCCAAATCAAGACAGCCAGGATCAGCCGCCCCTGGGTGGTAGCCTGCCCGAGAGAAAACAGCCCTTTCCAGCCCCTAGGGGCCAGCGTGGCACATAGGGGAAACTGAGGCACAGACAGTCTTCATAAAAAATAGTGCAGACACTTCCCACTGTGCTACTCCATGCAGGTGCAACCTGAGACTCATAGGAAACGCATGTGAGCAGAGCTCCCACGACTGCCCGCTGGCATGGACACAGCCACGGGACTGAGTAACTCCCCCGCCCCCATGTGTCTTGGGTGTGGGGCAACACACACACACACACACACACACAGAGCAGGGCTCGTCCCCTCCAGCAGACACACATGCACACACACACACACACAGCATCTCTATGTCCAAGGGGTTCCTATGTGCATCAGATAAGCCCCCTCCCACCCAGAGATTCCTCTCATGTGACTGGGGTATATGCCCCAGCCTGCCGGGTGAAGTGGTGTCTAATGGTTAGAGCAGTGGGGGCTGGGAACCAGGACACCTGGGTTCTGTCCCGGCTCTGGGAGGGGAGGGGAGTGGGATCTAGTGGTTAGAGTAGGGGGACTGTGTTCCAGGACTCACCGCAGCTGGAGAGTTTTTGGGCAGTTCTGCCAGGGTCATTACACGTTTGCGGGCCCATCTTCCAGTCCCTGCCCGGCCCACTCGCCCTATTGGGTGGCAATGAGGAGGCACCGGGCACCTGATGGTTGGGGGGAGGAGAAGGGAGGAGATCTGAGGCCCAGGATCAGGACCCAAACCCATGTGTCCACCTCTGGCTTGTTGGCTCTGGGCCATGGCCCAGCCCCTCACCCACGTTCCCTGCCATTCCCCTGGGCTGGACCCACAGCTTGAAGTCTTGGGATTCCCCAGCCTGGCCCCAGGTGCTCCGTACACTGGCTGGAGTCACCCTGGGGTAAATCAGGAGTAATGCCATGGGGACTGATTCCCTTCTCCCTCACCTGGGGGTAAATCATTTCTGTAGCTCTTCTCAGAACCCTCCCCAATTCTCCAATGTCCTGTTGGACATGTGGCTCCTCCCCACAGCTAGGCGCAGTCTCCAGTCAGGGTCTCCCCCATGCTGTATCCAGAGGGGACCCTATGTCCCAGCTCCTACTCTCTAATCCCCTGCTTCTCCAGCCCAGGGCCGCGCTCATCCTCTCACTCGGGGAGCTGCGGTGCAGTCGGTTCCACCGGGATCTCTGGGTCCTTCCCGCATTGCTGCTTTCCAGGGTACAGCCCCCCACCATGTAACTCCTACCCACATGAATCGTGTCCCTCTCTTAGCCAGTGCACTGGGCGCTCATGGTGGGTTGATTCTCCTTCAAAATCTCGTGATTTGTCCCAGGTCACAAGAGGAGTCAGTGGTGGATTCGAACCCAGATCTCCTGGATCTCTGAACACAAGGCTGGCCGTTATCAAAGAGTCTGTAGCAAATTAGGGATGTTAGTGACTTACATTCATGGGCAGTGCTATGGCCAGTGGGAGATGCCACCCCTTAGAATGCACAACCGTTGGGAGTTGCCAACTCTCAGAGTGTTCGACCGTCGGGTAGAGCGCTTGGCCGTTAGGGGAGATGCTCTCTGATGCTCCTTTCATCAACAGTGGGTGCCAAGAAAAGTTGATTTGGCACCAACCATTGGGGATCCACTAAACGACACATCTAAGCCTCGCTCCTGTACCCGACGTGACCCCCACACAATGGGAACGGTGCCAGGCAAAATGGGGACAACCCACCTATAGCAGGTGTCACGGAGTATTGGGGAACTCAGGGCCCTGCACCCCCGGCTTCCTGCGATTCACCATGACTCTCAGCCAGCCAGTAAAGCAGAAGGTTTATTTGGATGACAGGAATACAGTCCAAGACAGGTCTTGCAGGCACAGACAACAGGACCCCCTCAGTTAAGTCCAGCTTGGGGTCCCAGGGCCTCCCAGCCCACCCCCCTTTGGGGGGGGGTCAGAGCCATCTCTGCCTCCCAGCCATCTCTCCAGCTCGCTTCCAGCACTCTCCCTTCAGCGACCCCTCCCACAGCCTTTGTTCAGTTTCCCGGGCTAAGGAGTCACCTGGCCTTCAACCCCTTCCTGGGTTCTCATGTTACACACTCAGGTATGCGCCCTTGGGCAGATCCCATCCCCCAATGCAGACTATCCCAGCCACACTCCCCTGTCAGCATTCACAGACCACAGTGAGAACAGGCCCAGTTCGTCACATCTCTCCCCCCTTCGAGACCGAACTGAGCAGGGTCACTTTAGCCAGTGACCCGGGGAAGTTCGAACCTACCCCCGTTCCCATGGATGCCCCCGCATCCCTCCCATTCCTTGGTGATAATTACACCAGGCCCCTTCAGTTTCACGCCCCCCCCTTAGGTTGGGGGTGCTTGATGGCACTCACAGTTCGCCTGTGGGAAGGTTTATGCGGCCTGTGCCCTTTCCCCACCCCCATACCTCTGGGGCTCCAACTGGGCTGTGGTCTTCTCCCAGCGCTCCAGTCTGGAGGTCTGTGCTTTGGGCTCTCTTGGTTTAGAGCCGCCCTTTTAACCTTGGCCACCCTCCGGAAAGGCTCCTCTATGCTGGGCAAGGGTCCTAAAGCTGTTTCCCCCTTGTCCCAGGCCTTCCTCCCCCTCTGACAGGGGTCACAGGATCCGCAGTACTGTCGGACAGTAACAAAGACCCCAGACCAGTAAAAGCTCCGTAGCAGCCTCTGCTGGGTGCGCCAGGTTCCCTGGTGCCCTGAGAGGGGAATGTCATGGGCCCGGCACAGCAGCTGGCGGCGATACTTCTGGGGTACCACCAGCTGCCTCCTGATCCCCCCTGACTCCATTTTCCCTGGGGGAGCCCATTCTCGGTACAGGAACCCCTTCTCCCACAGGAACCTTTTCCGGCCACCTCGTCCCATGGTCTGTACCGCATTGAGGTCGGCCAGGTCCCTTATCTTCCGCAAGGAGGGATCTCTCTGTAACTCGGCCTGGAACTCAGCAGCTGGGACAGGGATGGCCACCTGCTCTTTCTCGCCCGCTGGGTCCGAAGATGCAGCCTCCCTGAGCCGTGTCCCTGGGCGTTCCCTCCCCACCAGGTTAGGGTCCTGCGCCTCAGGCAAGGCACCCCCCCCAAGGCCAGGGCGCAGTGCCCCTTGCCGGCTCTGACTGCGGGTCACAACTAAGGCGGTCTGGGGGCTGCTTGGCCAGTCCTCTAGGTCCCCCCCCATCAACACCTCAGTGGGCAAATGGTGGTGCACTCCCACGTCCTTGGGGCCCTCCTTGGCCCCCCATTTCAGGTGTACCCTCGCTACGGGAACCTTGAATGGGGTCCCGCCCACCCCGGTCAGGGTCAGGAAGGTGTTGGGCACCACCCGATCTGGGGCCACCACCTCGGGCCGGGCCAGTGTCACCTCTGTGCCCGTGTCCCAGTATCCATAAACTTTCTTCCCATCCACCTCCAGGGGAACAAGGCACTCGCTCCGCAGGGACAGCCCCGCGCCAACCCTGTAAACGGCGAACTTTGAGTCCGGAGCATCTGGCCCCCCAGAGAAGCTGGCCTGGGGCCCTTCTCTCTCTTGAGCCGTTGATAAGCTGCCAGCCCCTCTTGCATGAGAAGCCTGCCCCTCGTCCGTCTGGGCCTCTACCAAGTTAACCCGGTGCGGGTTCGGTCTGCTCAGTCTGTCCTTGAGCTTGGGGCACTGGGCCCGAATGTGGCCTCTTCGGCCGCAGTAATAGCAGCTCATGTCCCGTGGGTCCCCTCGAGCCGGTCGGTTGTCCCTGACGCTGGGCATTCCCCGTGGGAGGGGATTCCCCATATTCCCCCTTTGGGAGGTCCCAGGGTGACTCTCTCTCTGCATCGCGGCGGGCCTGTTCCTTTGGGGCTCCTCCCTGCCACCCCCTGACCGGCTCTTTACAAACTCATCAGCCAGCTGCCCTGCGTGTCGCGGGTTCTCTGGCTTTCTGTCCACCAACCACAGCCTCAGGTCGGATGGGCACCGCTCATACAGTTGCTCCAGTACCAGTAGTTTAATCAGGTCCTCCTTCGTCTGGGCCCCACCAGCCCACTTGCTGGCGTATCTTTCCATGCGGGCGGCTAGTTGCAGATATGAGATCTCAGGGGTTTTATCCTGACTCCGGAACCTTTCCCGGTACATCTCAGGAGTCAGCCCAAACTCACGTAGCAGGGCCTTTTTTAATAGTTCGTAGTCCCCTTTCTCTGCCTCTTCCAGTTGGCGGTACAATGCCACGGCTTTGGGGTCCAGTAAGGGGGTAAGGACCCGGAGTCTGTCCGTGGGATCAACCCGGTGCAGCTCGCAGGCCGTCTCAAAGGCCTCCAGGAAGTCATCCATGTCCTCCCCCTCCTTGCGTGGGGCCAGGATGCACTTATCAAAGCTCCGTGCAGTCCTGGGTCCCCCCTCACTCACCGCAGCCGGGGGTTCGCTGCCCTTCAATCTCGCCAGTTCCAGGTCATGCTGACGCTGTCTCTCATTCTCCTGTCTCTGTCTCTCTTCATGCTGACGCTGTCTCTCATTCTCCTCCCGTTCATGCTGTCTCTGTCTCTCTTTCTCCTCCCGTTCACGCTGATGCTGTCTCTCTTTCTCCTCCCGTTCATGCTGACGCTGTCTCTCTTCATGCTGATGCTGTCTCTCTTCATGCTGTCTCTGTTGTTCACGATCCTCCAGCTCTCTCAGTTTTAGCTCTTTCTCCCATTCCAGCCAATTCCGCTCCACGGATGCCGAACGTCGCCGGGGGGATCCTCTGCTGGCCGGCGAGCTTCGCCGGGGGGATCCCCTGCTGGCCGGGAGGGTCACGGCGCCTTCGGTATTTGCTGGGCTCCTCCCCACCCTTCCCCTAGGCATAGGAAGGAGGGGTCTTGGGAAGCCCTCAGCAGCCGGCTGACCACTCCCAGCTGGGACAGACCCTGGTGCCTGCGCTGCATTTGCCAGGCTGCTTCCCTGAGACACAGGGTTCAGTTCATTCGCGCGATCTTCCGCCTCCAGCCGGGCAATGAGCTGTTCTTTGGTGAGCCTCCCAATGCACAGCCCCCTCTGCTTGCACAGCTCCACCAGGTCGCTCTTAAGCCGCTAGGCATACATCTTCCTGCTGGCCACTCACCGGCCTGTGTGCTCACAGCTCCCCACAGTTCCCAGGGGGCCCCCTAGTGTGCCAGCCCTTCTCGAGGTCACCACCTCTCTGCCAGGGTCGAGCTGCAGACTCCTCCGCCCCTGGGACCACTCGCTGCGATCCCCCCGGGGGACCCTGTTACTGCAAAAGTCCTTCTCGCTGGTCACACACTCCCAGGGGTAATAACCGTCTCTCTCTCACTCTTCAGCACGCCTGGTCCCCGTCAATCCCCCTTCGTTTTACTGCTCCCCAGTCACTTACTGCAGGAAGCGCCGTCCACGGGGTGCAGTAGATCCCACCGCTGCCACCAGTTGTCATGGAGTATTGGGAAACTCAGGGCCCTGCACCCCCGGCTTCCTGCGATTCACCATGACTCTCAGCCAGCCAGTAAAGCAGAAGGTTTATTTGGATGACAGGAATACAGTCCAAGACAGGTCTTGCAGGCACAGACAACAGGACCCCCTCAGTTAAGTCCAGCTTGGGGTCCCAGGGCCTCCCAGCCCACCCCCCTTTGGGGGGGGGGTCAGAGCCATCTCTGCCTCCCAGCCATCTCTCCAGCTCGCTTCCAGCACTCTCCCTTCAGCGACCCCTCCCACAGCCTTTGTTCAGTTTCCCGGGCAAAGGAGTCACCTGGCCTTCAACCCCTTCCTGGGTTCTCATGTTACACACTCAGGTATGCGCCCTTGGGCAGATCCCATCCCCCAATGCAGACTATCCCAGCCACACTCCCCTGTCAGCATTCACAGACCACAGTGAGAACAGGCCCAGTTCGTCACAGCAGGTAGTTAGGCCGGGGAAGGAAGGACACTTTCTGTAGCCCAGAAACTCTGCTCCCCGGCTGGGAGGGGGTTAAATACCAGAGGACGTTGGGAGAAGGACGAGGCGGGGAAGGATCGGTCTGGATGCACCATTAACATGGGCGGAGATTGGGGGAGAGCATGGGGGCCACGGCCCCCCAAACCGGATACAACCCAGAGGCAACGTGTGGGGAGGCACTTAGATTTCTCCCTGGCAGTTGGTCCTGCTCCCTCCCCCCAGAGGAACATTGGGAGGGGTGGTGGGGAGGTGATGCCAGGAGCTCTGTCCCTGCTGGTCAGTTTCCCCCTGGGCTGGGTACAGGGAGAGCAGAAGAGTCGTGACCCTTGGCAGAGCTCCACTTTGGGGCTGTTTTTCATAAGAGCCAGGCTCCCAGGTGAGCGCCCAGCTGCTAACCCGGGCTGTGCGGGGTGTGGGGGAGGGGGAGAGGATGGGATTTCCACTGCTGAGCCAAAGGGGTCCGCTCAGGCCCAGCCCGAGAGACCTCCCCGGCTGCAGGAAGCTGCAGCCCCCCAGCCCTGCTTCCCGCCCCCATCACTCCTCAGCTGTGGAGGGGAAGGATCACTGTCTGGGGAGCTGCCCCCACATCCGCCCAACGCACCTGCCATCGGACCTGCCCCACCCAGAAACCCCCGCACCTTAATCCCCACCCGGGGCATCCTGAGCCCCCCGGATACCCTATCTTCCCTGCAATATAGGGGCGTTTTCTTATACAGGCACCTATTACCCCCCACCTCCTGTCCCGATTTTTCACACTTGCTATCTGGTCATCCTACCTGGATCCCCTGTCACCCCCCACCCCCGCATAATATAGAAGTCAAACTGAGCCCATGTCTTTGGGGCAGGCAGCAGCAGACCAGCAGCCGAGGTGCAACGTCTCAGCACCGTCCCTGGGTGGGCTCGACCCACCCTCCTCTCGGTTAGCAGCCGAACGCGCTGCACCACGGGAACACCTGGTGTGTTTACCACTCCCCGGGCTGCTGCCTCACACCCTGCACCTCTTCCTGCCAGTGCCCAAGCTAAGGTGGGAGTCAGGAGCCGGGGAGCCTGGTGTATAAGTGGAATCCCCAGCTGGGGGGATCGGCAGCTGGCAGGGCAGTGCCACCCACCTCTAGGCCAGCTTTGGAAATGTCTGGCAACAGCTAATGGGTTAGAGAGGGAGGGGTCTGGGTTCTATCCCTACGTCATGGAGGGGAGTGGGGTTTAGTGGTTAGAGCGGGGTGGGGGTCCTGGGAGTGACCTGGGTTGTATTTCCAGGTCCCTCAGTGTCTGTAGGGAAGTCAATTTTGCCTCTCTCTGACTCAGTTTCTCTGCCTCAGTCCCAATATGGGAGTCGAGCTAGAGCACCCTTAACTCCACCCCTTTGTAACTTTCAAGCCCAAATCTGATGGTGGAGCTAGAACAGAGCTGATGAACTTCCTGCAGGGTGACGTGGGCCGGCTGCGCTGGGGGGCAGGAGCGGGCGGGAGAGGGAGGAGGGGGAGGGGGCCGTGCCCCACTGCAAGCCCCTGCGCCACGTCTACGAGAAGGAGATCGTCCTCTACGCAGGGGCGGCTCCAGGCACCAGCGCACCAAGCACGTGACTGGGGCGGCGTGCCGGTCACCGTGAGGGCGGCAGTCAGGCTCCCTTCGGCGGCATGCCTGCGGGAGGTCCGCTGGTCCCGCGGCTTCGGCGGCAATTCGGCAGCGGGTACGCCAAAGACAAGGGACCGGCGGACCTCCCGTAGGCAATCCACCGAAAGCTGCCTGACTGCCGTGCTTGGAGCGGCAAAATACATAAAGCCGCCCTGCCTCTGCGCCTACTTCCAGGGCCTGGACTACTTCAGCACTGAGTGCATCTACGCCCCCCAGGCCTACCGCGGCTACGCCCGGGCCCTGCTCAAGGAGCTGGAGGCCGCCCGGCCCAGTGCCATGGCCACCTGGGCCACTCGGGCGAGCATCTCTCACTGCGCCCCGACCTCTGCATGCCGGCCCACGGCACCTGCCAGCGCTGTGGCTACGTGGCCAGCCAGCCCCTGTGCAAGGCCTGCGTCCTGCTGGAGGGGCTCGACCGCGGCCTGCCCAAGCTGGGCATCGGCAAGCACTGGCGCCTGCGGGACAAGCTGTGGGACGGGCAGCCCCTCATCCAGGAGGAGTGCAGGGATGTGGTGACCCCGGGCGAGGCCGAGGGGGAGCTACCGGAGCAGCAGAGAGAGCTGGGAGCGCAGGGCACAGAGTCATGGGTGGACGTGAAGCCGTGGGGTGGACGGGAGCTGACTGAGCCCCGGGACCTCGTCTTCTGAAGTGATGTGCTGCCCGTCCATGGCCACATGCTCCCCCTGATCCTCCCCATTCTTGCCCGATGTTTAGATGATGTATTAATTATATTGATTACTTAAGAATCCCCACTTAATACTTTGAGGGTTGACAGGTTCTGAGCCCAAGATCAGGTATAATTTTATTTAATTTATTAGGTAGTTGGGAACCCCGAAGTGCACAGGTGCTACACTCCCACTAGCGGAACTCTTTTATATTTACAACTATAGTTTATAGTACATTTAGCACAGTCACAAGCACCCCAACTTGGCAAGGTAGATAGAGATAGTACCGAACATCCATCTGGACATCCATCTGCTCACCTCATCTCCGGCAGAACAACCTGAAGTATTAGCCATCATCTTCCTCATCACCAACACCTTCCCCATCAACCCAGTGGCCGTCCTGCTGGCACCCCCAAAGGATGACATCTCCTTCTCCTACCATCCCTGGGCTGGAATGCCACTATTACAATACTTTATGCCAGGGGTGGCCAACCTGAGCCTGAGAAGGAGCCAGAATTTACTAATGTACATTGCCAAAGAGCCACAGTAACACGTCAGCAGCCCCGCATCAGCTCCCCCACAGCCATCGCAGGGTCTCCCAACCATCTGCGCCTCCCCCTCCCTCCCCACACCTCTCGATCAGCTGTTTCATGGTGTGGCAGAGCCAGGGGTTGAGCAGTGAGCACCCCCCGGCACATTGGAAAGTTGGCGCATGTAGCTCCAGCCCCGGGATCGGTGCCTATAGAAGGAGCCGCATATTAACTTCTGAAGAGCCGCATGTGGCTCCGGAGTCACAGGTTGGCCACCCCGGCCTTATGCTGAGGTTACCATGTCTAATGCATATGCAGTAGGGGTTTCTTCCTCTCCCTTCTTTGTATTTCCTCCCCTTACCAATGTTGGAGTGTCTTTTTCCATAGGCCAGAATATCAATGATCTTAACTTATTATCACATAGGTCAGTTTGTTACCATGTCCCTTTACTGGTCAGGTATCTGCAGATGTAGCTCATGTACCCGTTATGTACGTCAGTTCATTGCCATGACACTTCTGCAGTTGGATTATGAACCTGTGGTCAGAACTTACCTGTAACACTCTATTTTCAGCTCCCAAATACTTGTTGTTTTCCGTTGGGCCATTTATCTGTGCGAAGTTCATAGGCCTCAAGCCTTATGCTAACTTGCTGAAGCGAATGTCTGACAGGATACAGGCCTGTAGGTTCTTTGAATAACAGCTGAATATAATATAAAGCAGTGAATATAATAAAGACAAGTTAGCACATTGGGCTACACCGTTGTGACGGGTTCCCCTCCTCCCCCCGGGGTGTAACTTGGAACTGGGGCACCATGGAGCCCTGTGACTAACCACCCTGGGCCCCCCTCACACTGTGCTGCTGTGACAAACTGCAGAGCGCTCCTGGTCCTGCATCCACACCGACCTTACACAGGCAGGGACACACCCAGCTGCAGTTCTGTGAATGCTTCTCCTCAGCCACTCATGAACTAACAATAGAGAGACTCCAGTTAGCGCCTCCCCAGCTCCCCAGCGTAGGACCCCAAAGCTCTATCATCCTGCCCTGGGCAACAGCCTGACCCATATATGTGTGTTTCCTAGTGCGCCCCTCGCTCGATGTGGAGAGGACAATGCCCCCGCCCCTGTTCCTGAACAGATTTCCCTTTGCACTTCAAGCAAACCACAGTGTTTTAGGTAAAAAAATATAAAACAGATTTATTCACTACAGACAGATAGATTTTAAGTGATTATACGTAATAGCATAGAGATCAAAGTAGATCACCATAAGAACTAAAACAAAACTGCAATCTAAGTTCTCTAAACTGGATAGGATTTGAATCAAGCCATTTCTCATCCTGTTAGATAGTACAACAAACAGTCCACCGAGCTTCCCTACACAGGCAGGCTTCCTCCTTTCCTGCCTGCGCTTCGGGCTAGTTCTCGGCTGCTTTGCTACATGAGAGCCAGTTCGTTGTAGGGCCTCTTGTCTGGAGCTACAGAGACCCACACACCCCTGTCGCTCAGCCTCCTCTCCTACCCCCCCAACAACCAGCTTTAACGTTGCCAGTGTAGACGACAGCTATGATGCGACATAATTGTTAATGTGCAGCTGACAAGCTGTGTGGAGTTACAGGGAGAACCATTGCAGAGTGGAGAGAATATCTACCCCGCTGTGTGCGAGGGCTGCAAACCTCACCCTCTCCAAGGTGCCGCATTTCACACAGGATGTTTGTTTCTTTCTTTCTTTCTGCTGAGGATTTTCACAATCAAGACCTGTCTGCAACCATGTTGCTAGCACAGGTGTGCTCGAGGACAGCAACAGTGGGTTCGTTGCCCGGTGTGCTTCGCGCCAATGAACACACCAGGGGGAGAAGCAAACAAAGTTTATTTGGGATCCCAAAGCGGTGCAAGGAGACTGGCAAGTCTCAAATCAAGCACATTAACAGGAACAGTTTTTCTTCTTTTATACATTTTGCAGTTAAGCCTCACCCCCCCCCTTTCCCCTCTAGCCCTCCCTTTCTCCCCCCTTCCTCCCTCTACCCCTCCCATCCCTGGTAATAGTTAAGTCATTCTTGGCAGCTATAAGCCTAGCTTGTTAGTAACTTCTTTAAACCGTTATCTTGTCCTTTTTCCCTTCAGCCAGAAACATGCAGGCCTCATTATTACCGCTTGAGCAGGGGGTTGCACACAGATAACTGGTTGCTTACATATTCCAATTGCACCTGGCTTTTGAGGTTGATTAGAGTTTAAACATGGAAGGATAGAGTTTGGTTCACTTAGGCCTAGTGCAGGAAGGCTTCATTGACACTTACTGGCCTTCCACCCTCCCGAGTTACCTAGGGTGAGGCCTAGTGACGTCAACAACTCCCTCCTTTGAGAATACTCAACAAGCTTTTGGCTGAGTTTTCTCATATTCTGTGGACAAGATATGATTAAGCGCTATGAAGCTGGGGTTTTCAATGAGAGGGTATGCTGGGATTTTTGAGGAACGGGGGGCACAAAGCTTATGGAGGAGCATTTTAAAACAAGCAATTAGGAGGAGGGTGACCAGGCACAATACCACACCGGTGAGGAGACGCACAAGGCCACCCCCCAGTCCTCCTAGGTTGGGCAACCAACTTCAAAGGGAATCGAAAACCTTTCCTGGGCCTTCCACTGCTTGAAAGCCTGTTTGGCTGACAGGACGTGCTTGTTAATGTCCTGTGAGTTTTCCGGGATATAAGTACAACATTCATTCCCAATAAGGGCACACACCCCGCCCTGGGAGGCTAAAACATAATCTAAGGCCTGTCTGTTTTGCAGGGACAGCAACCGGAGCTGGTATAGCTTTGAGTTTTTTTATGGCTAAGGTCTTATTGGCATACTTGGTGAGAAACACAGAGAGCCTACGATAAAATTGGATTAGCCGTCCCACCCCATGGGATGGGAGGAGGATTATACCCAACCTGTCTCCTTCCTTAATGGGCTCTGAGGTGGCATACAAAGATTAACGCTGCCTGGGGCGGCCAGGGGTTGTCCCTTAATGCATACTGGGATTCAATGGTACAGTTTTGTGACAAGGGGGTACCCAAGGTATTTCTTCCCCTACTGAACCATCCCCAACAGATATCTGACCAATTTTGGGGAACTACCCTTCAGGGTAACCCTGCTGCGTGGTGCGGGACTTGGGAGCATACTCAGCAGTTAGAGAGGTTAAACTCTTGGGCAAAGCAAACCTTCAAGGACTCATATGTGTTTGTTTCCAAGTTAGTAGGGATCCCTTTCCAACCCACATGTGCCTGGGGGGAAACGGGAGGTAACGAGAGGAGTGTCCCTATGGCAAAGAGTACCACTGTGGCAGACCCTGGACCTGAACTCATGCTGGGCAGGTGACCCTAGGGCCTAACAATTACAATTCCCCAAATACCCACAAAATATCAATTACCAATAGTAGGCAGATTAAAAACAAAAGGGCCAGGCCACCAGGTTAGGCCGGCCCTATGAAAATAAACACAACCAACGCTCAGAGTTCTCGCGGGGAGTGCGCTGCGACTGTCCAGAGAGACCACAGGGCATTCCCAGCAGGCCTTATTGTCTTTTGAATAACAGTTTAAGTCTCAGGTCATCGCTGGTAGTCCTTTTCCGTAGGCTGGACGGTCCACCGTTCAGGAGCGGGCACTGCCTTCAGACAGGAGTGATGAATCCAGTTCTTGTGTCCCTTAACCTTTGCTGCTGTGTGGGAGACCAGCAGGACGGTGTGGGGTCCCTTCCACTTCTCTTGGAGAGGCTTGTCCTTCCAGGTCCGAACGAGAACGGAATTGCCTGGCTGCAAGGAATGGACAGGGGCATCCAGCGGGAGAGGCTGCAAATCTCTGGTATACCTGTGGAGAGAACTGAGAACAGCAGACAGAGAGCACATGTACTGAGATAAAAAGCCACACCCCATTTCCCACTCCCCTGCCAGAACCGGTGTACCATTCATAGGCCATGCCCTTCCAAACATAATCTCGAAGGGACTGAGCCCTAACCTGCCCTTTGGGAGAGCGCGAATGCGGAGCAAAACAAGGGGTAAGGCATCAGGCCATCCGCTGAATCGATCCACCAAGACGAAAAGGTATTTGAATCCTTGGGTCTGGGGGAACTCAGTAAAGTCTATTTGCCAAACCAGCCCCGGGCCTGGGGTAGGTTCCAGAGTGGCTGATGGCACTGACATTCCAGCTCGAGGGTTGTTCTTTTGGCAGACTAGACATTCAGCCTGTACCTGGGAGGCCAGGGGTGTAAGAGCCTCCCTGCCAGCGTATAATTCTTTGTTTCTTCACCAGGGTCAGTTCTTAATGTCTTTTGTAGTCAGGAATTCCTGGACTTTGTGGTTTCAATGAAGCAAGTGTTCCTTCTTCTCTTTTCCTGAAACAGTGTGGTTCAGCATCATACAGGGGAGAGATTACTAGCACATCACCCTGTCTTTAAATAGGCTTATCATCAGTCGGAGAGTCCTCCCGAGGTGGAGGGGTCTTTTTACAGTGAGAAGCCTGGGTCCAGGTGGGCAGTCCTTGGTACTTCACAGCGGTGTTGGTGGTTAACAGGACTTGGAAAGGGCCTTTCCAGTGTGGAGCCAAAGCAGTTTTTCGTTGATGGACTTTACGTAGACTCAGTCTCCTTGTTTCAATGAATGGCAGGGCTGCTAGGGTCTTTGGTTAGCACTTCTTTTATGTGTGAGAAAAGAAACCTAACACATTTCATTAATGCCTGACAGTGTTTTGCAGATCTCATAGGTGCTTGGGCCCATTCAGGCCCCCCCTTTTCTTGGCTGTCGGCCAAGTCTTAGCTCTGGGCAGTGTCCTTGGATGGTGCCAGCATCTTATCTTTGGACTGAGCTTGCTAGCTATATTTTTTCCCTCAGTTAACTCGTTCTGTTCTTTTTCCTTCTCTCCTTCTTGGCTTCTTTTAACTTACAAAGGAAACTTCCACTCTTCACTAATACACCTTTTCCCAACAATGAACACATACACATTGCCATTATGCACCCTTCCAGTAAAATAACTTCTATACAGAGCTTTGGAGCAACAAACCAGGATGAGCACACCCACTTTTGAGGAGTCCAACAAAGTTCAGGAGGCTCACAGTGGCTTTAAGGCAAGGGATGAGACCCACAGCAGGCATTAATAAGTCATCCACATATTGCAGGAGGAGTACCCTGTCCTCATTGTCCCACTTCTCCAAGTCTCTGGCCAGGGCCTGGCCGAAAAGGGTGGGGGAATTTTTAAATCCCTGGGCCAACACTGTCCAGCAAAGCTGCTTTTTAACCCTCCTTTTGTCTTCCCACTTGCTCCACTCTGGGGCTTGCATGCACTCTGAGGGCTCAATTGCAAGGGTCATTATCCAGGTATTCTCTGGGGGTAAGGTGAGGGTTATTTCATCTTGGGTGAAATGCAGGGTGGCTCCTAAGCGACAAAGCAGGTCCCGTCCCAGTAGAGGTGTTGGACAATCAGGGAGGTAAACCAGTCTGTGAGATAGAGTTCTGTTTCCCAAAGCACATTCCGCTGGGGCATATACTGGGCATTTGGTTCCTTTCCCTGTGGCACCCACCACAGTGAGGGACTCTGACACAGGCAGCTGCAGGGGTTGATTTACGGTGGTTCGTGCAGCTCCAGAGTCTATTAAAAAGTTGATGTCCAAGTCTCCCACCCTCATGTTTACTCGGGGTTCCAGGGGCAGGATAGTCCGTCTCCCCTGACACTCCTATTCTTGATCCTCCGCTGCCACCATAAGGGTACCTTCCCTTTTGGGGCACTCATTTTTTCAATGTCCCTCCTTCCGGCATATGGCACACTGGTTGCGACCCAGACGCCTTTCCTGTGAGCCAGGGCGCCCACGTCCTCTCATTCCCTGGCCCCTTCCACCTTCCTGGAATATTCCCCTGCCACCGGCATGTACTGCTGCGACCATCATTTTCGCTTGCCTCTTTTCCTTTTCTTTAGACACAACCTGATTACTCTCCACCTCAGACAGCAGGGTCCGCATAAGGACATTACAATCATCCCAGTCAGGCTTACAGCTAGCCAGGCACCCTTCAAAGACCGAGATAGACTTGCTTGGGTTCGTAGAGAATTCCCCTGCCTGTGCCTTAAAGGCTGCTAGGTCCACCGGGTTAAAAGGCACATGGGTGTAAACCTGCATAGTAGTGGCCTGATTCCTATCTGAGCCATGTCTGGACACCACGGTCTCAGTGATCAACGGATAAAATTCCACCGAGGGGGCGATCTCTGGGAGCTGAGACACCTTGTCTTTATATGGTGGGGGTGTGATAGCCGAAGGGGACACCGGACCTGCCATTACAGCTGTGGGGGGGTTCTGGAGACTAACAATAGCTACTACCGAACCTGTCGGAGTCAAATTACACTTTTGCAAAATATCTAACCTATCTCTTAGCAACATAAACAACTGTACAGACATATGTTCATTCCATTTACCCGTTTGCTGACAAAACAGAAGTAATTGAAGGATCGTATTATAATTAAGTGATCCCTCCGGTGGCCACCTTTCCTGGTCCTCTAGCTGATATTGAGGCCAGTCTACTGTACAGAATCTTTTCAGTTTACTTTTAACCAACGGATCTGATCCAAACACTTTCCAATTCACCAGAATGCATTCCAAGGGTGTACACCTTGCCCTGCCTGCCATACTCTGTCCCTGCCCCATAGGGAGACACTGGGCGTCCCCAGGTCATAACAGGTAGACACTGGGCGTCCCCAGGTCAAGACAAAGTCCCCACTGGACTTTTCCTACCTTATCCAAGGGTCCGGTTCTGCACCGTCGCCCTATCCATGGGTCCGGTTCCCCATCGTCGCCCACAGCTGCTTCTCCACTGCTCGAGCGTGTTGCACCGTTGTGCCCTCTGGGGTCGACCAAACCACGTCTCTGCCGAGGCCCCCGGTAAAGTCACCGGTGCGCGCTGGGAGTCGGTCATCGCCGCAATCTGTCGACCTCCGAGAGGGGTCCGGGCAAGGCTAAATTTCAGCCTCGAGCCCCACGTTGGGCGCCAAAACTGTTGCCAGCACATGTGTGCTCGAGGACAGCAACAGTGGGTTCGTTGCCCGGTGTGCTTCGCGCCAATAAACACACCAGGGGGAGAAGCAAACAAAGTTTATTTGGGATCCCAAAGCGGTGCAAGGAGACTGGCAAGTCTCAAATCAAGCACATTAACAGGAACAGTTTTTCTTCTTTTATACATTTTGCAGTTAAGCCTCACCCCCCCCCCCCTTTCCCCTCTAGCCCTCCCTTTCCCCCCCCCCTTCCTCCCTCTACCCCTCCCGTCCCTGGTAATAGTTAAGTCATTCTTGGCAGCTATAAGCCTAGCTTGTTAGTAACTTCTTTAAACCGTTATCTTGTCCTTTTTCCCTTCAGCCAGAAACATGCAGGCCTCATTATTACCGCTTGAGCAGGGGGTTGCACACAGATAACTGGTTGCTTACATATTCCAATTGCACCTGGCTTTTGAGGTTGATTAGAGTTTAAACATGGAAGGATAGAGTTTGGTTCACTTAGGCCTAGTGCAGGAAGGCTTCATTGACACTTACTGGACTTCCACCCTCCCGAGTTACCTAGGGTGAGGCCTAGTGACATCAACAACCACTTTGAGACACTTATTTCTCCCCGGTCAGTGTCAAATACCACAAATGAAAATATAGGCCGAGGAGCGAGCAGCTTTGCCATTATACATCCACTGTGAGAGAGTTCAAAGCCAGAAACACCCAGTAAATAGACGCGGAAAGGCCACAACTCACAGGGCTGGATTCTCATTGACACTAAAGCCCCTTTACCACACTGAAGCAGTGGGAGGGGCCTTACTGTGAGTGCAAATGTCATTTAGGGGCAGCTCACAGCCATTAGCCGTGTGGGGTAACGGAGCCTGGCTTGACATGAGACTCAGCCCAACACGTTAACACTAGAAGAAGCCCCTGGCTGGGAAGCCATTAGAAGAAAGACTCATAAATGTGAGGAAAGCGCAACATGGGAAAGACACATATGGGGCAGAGTTAAAGACGTGTGTGGGGCAGAGTTAAAGAGGGGCTGAGCACTCACAGCACCCATTGAGTTGAATTGGAGTTGTGGGTGCTCCGCACTTTTGAAAGCCATGCCCCTTAGCTGATCCCGTTATTCACTGCCTGGTTACTCCTTGTCCCAGGGATGGTCTTTCTGGGTTTAACATGGCCCAGAGCCCCCACAGCCCCCACGGACGTACCCGTAGCCCCATCCATAACCCCCATGGCCCCCATAATCAGACAAGCCCCCGATGCTCCCCCAAAGGTCACCATGGCAGGAGCGGGGTATCTCACCGCTCTGCAGCCGCTGCACCCTGTAGAACAGGCGTTGATGGAGCTGTTAACACACGGCTGTGGGTACACACACACCCCCGACAGGGTGAGCAGCAGGACGTCTCTCTGCGATGGAGGTACACCTGAAACACACAGCAGGGAGCCCTCCTGGGGTCAAAGATTCCAGTGTGCAGTGGTAGGTGACCACTAGGGGTTTAGGTGACCTGTTCCATGACCTGCTGACATATCTCTCTCCCCATCATCTTTCCCCCAGCTCATCCCTCAACCTGTCTGCATTGCATTTCATCTCCATTCACCTTGGCTTCTTCAATGACAAGTCAGAAGACATATTCATCTCTCCCATAATAATAATCATGGTTAGCAGGTGTGTCGCACTTTTATCTTCAAAGCAGATCATTAACATTAGCTATTTGAGGCTTCCAGCCTTCTGGGAAGTAGGCATTTATTACACTGGTCTACAATTTTTGAGAAGTCGTCTGCTTCAGAGATAAAATGTGCTATTTATTATGTATTTTGATGTGCTGAATTCAAATATGACAATTAAAACAACTGATTGGCTACTGTTTCTAAGATATTTAAGTTTTTACCTGTTTATGTCTACTCGGCGCTTCTTGGCTTGTCTCTTGTATTCATTAAATGGAGCATCTCTTGTCACTGTCCAGCAATAGTCTGCAAGCATTGATGGGCTCCATTTGCCCTAATAGCCTTTCTCCATTGTTGCAATGTCCTGGTGAAATCGCTCGCCGTGCTCGTCGCTCACTGCTCCTCAGTTTGGTGGAAAAAAATCTAGATGAGAGTGCAAAAAATGTATCTTTAGTGACATGTTGCAACCAAGGCTTTTGTATGCCTTGAGGAGGTTTTCCACCAACAACCTGTAGTTGTCTGCCTTGCTGTTTCCGAGAAAATGTATTGCCACTAACTGGAAGGCTTTCCATGCCGTCTTTTCCTTGCCACGCAGTGCATGGTCAAATGCATCATCTCGAAGAAGAGACAAGCCAAGAAGCGCCGAGTAGACACTGAATAGGACTAAACTATGTACATAATAGTTTTTTGCCTTTTGTTTCATAATACATTTTATTTATATAACCCTTTTGCTGATTTTTAAAGTGTTACATAAACAGGACAGGTGAAATATTATCATGTAAAGCAACCATAAACACATGAAAAGACCTAGGTTTACAATTTATGATTAAAACTCTACTATCTACACAATATACATCGACATAAAATGTAAAAACTTAACTATCTTAGAAACAGTAGCCAATCAGTTGTTTTAATTGTCATATTTGAATTCAGCACATCAAAATACATAATAAATAGCACATTTTATCTCTGAAGCAGACGACTTCTCAAAAATTGTAGACCAGTGTAACCCTAGTAGTGAAACCTTTCCCTGGTACCTTTGTACAGAAGAGCAGATGTATAAGGAGTTAATTCCCAGGCTGCCTCACAAGACTGTGGGGTGAGCAGCTTCAGACTTGCAGGTTTTCCAGGTGAAAAGCTCAGGGCCTGCGGCAGTGAGAGGGAATATGTGTTAGGAGGAGAATCTGAGAGGGAGAGGCCTCAGAGAGTGGAGTCTAGGTGACAGGGCACTTGTGCCTTAGCTGAAGTTTCAGAGAGTGTGTATGTGAGGAGAGTGGGAGGTTGTTATTAGCACCTCCATTCAAGCAAACAGGCCTTGGGCATGTTCTGTAAGTAAACAAATTACTCTAAGAAATACCTTGACTTTTTCTCACCAATTTCACCTCCTGTGGGAAAATGCTGAAAATGGCTCCAGATTTGCTACTGCTCAGCAAAGGGAGAACAATGGTTATAGCTGGATGATAGCATCTAAGTTTCCCCTTCCTGTAAAAGTTGACCCTGTCACTGGTACCTGCTGATTCTACAAATGAGCTTAAAGAAATACCAGTGCATTGCACCATGTTTCATTACAGAGCAGTGCTTTGTTCAGAGCTGGAGTGTGAGGCTGCTTTTATAATTGGCATCACTGAATTGGAGTTACAGGTGAAAGGTGGATAGCTGAAGGGGTGCCAGGTGCCTTCTGCACCTCCTAGGGTGGCAAACTAGCAGTCTTCTCCCCATGGGAAACTGCTGTCATGCCTGTTGGGGAGGATCCCTCCGTCCCCCTTATGCAGTGCTGCTGGCCAGGAGAACTGTTTGTTACACTGACAGAACTCATACAATGAGATGCTCTCAACCAACCCCATTCCCCTTCTCTCTCCCTGTGCCTGTGAACCTAGGGTGACCCGAAGCATGACACCTGGATCTTCACACTGGCCATCCTGCTGAGCAGCACCCTGGTGTACAACAGCAAAGGCACCATTGACCAGGACTCCATGAATAAGCTGCAGTATCCTTCCAGCGGGGGCTGCCCTGGGGAGTTGGAGTCTGTAGCTGCCAATGAAGGGCTGGGACCTGCACCCAGGTTTGCAGGGCCTGTAGGGGAGAAGATGGGGTGGGTTTCCAGGGTGCTATGCATAAGCCAGAGTCATTCCCAAATAAAAGGGAATGTCTGGGCTTCCCTCCAATGCCAACACCTGCCCTCTGCTTTCCCTAAAAGTCTCTCTCCCCCACCCCTTTAGCTCTCTGGAGATAAATGATTGATATAAGAATGGCCATGCTGAGTCAGACCAATGGTCAATCTAGCCCGGTATCCTACCTTCTGACAGTGGCCAATGCCAGGTGCTTCAGAGGGAATGAGCAGAAAGGTAATCAAATGATCCATCCTCTGTTGCCCATTCCCACCTTCTGTGAAACAGAGGCTAGGGACACCTTCCCTACCCATCCTGGTTAATAGCTATTGATGGACCTATCCTCCATCTATAATTTATCTATACATTTATATGAATTTATATAATAGAAGGATGGTCAGTCATTTAATAACCTTCCCACCCACATGCACACGTGGAGATGTGTGGACACATTCTCACCACTAAGTAACCGGGGGCGGAGGTGGCCCTGGTATCAGATCTGAAGAGGTGTCTGGACCCTGACAATATGAAAACTAAAATGAGCCCCAGTAGAAAGAGGAGGAGGGAGGGGACTTCAAAGGAAAAGTATCTCCTGTTCCCAACGATTGCACTACATTACGCACCCTCTCTCCCTTCAGTCCCAACCTTCTTCTACTGGTCCGTCCCTTTGCCAGACCCCTCTCCGTGGTGTGTACCTCTTTTTTTCAGCCCCCCCCCCCCATATGGACAAGACAATAATAAGGAAAACCAAGAAAGAAAACAACTCACCATGTGCTTTACATGAAGTTTGGTTATCTAGCTCTGGACCTTGGCTCAGCAACAGCCACAGGGTCCTGCATAGGCCATTGCCTGCCTGGGCAGCAGAAGCAGCAAGATCTTGCTTTCTGGTGTGTAGCTGGACTATGGAGGAAGCCAGGGATGTAGCTATGGGGGAAACGGGAGGCATCACAGACATACCCCTAGGTGTGTGTTAACACAAGTGACTGTGTGGATGTGGCAGCCACCCCTTTGACTGCCACAGCAGGGACTGACCAGGGGACGTACAGAGTTAAAACCATGAGCTTCTAGGGTTTGGAGCTTTGATCTGTAACTGACTCAATCTCTGTGCATTGGAACTGGGCTGGGGGACCTAGAGGGAGAGAACTGCCTCTCTGACTGACGAGGGGATTGCATGAACACACCACCATACCATCTAACCATCCATGGAAACAAACCTGATCAGTATTCTGGACTTCAGAACTGTGTGAGATGAAGCTGTGGAGCAGCAAACTCATGTCTGTTCTCTTTTTCCCACCTTCTACACTGACCTGTCATCCTCCCTGCCCAGAGTGGAAGAACAGACCCAGTACCCTTTATTGGACAACAGTTTCCAACTTCTCACTCTATCTGAAAAGATCTGAGCCAGGAAGGCATCTCTAGGAAATGTAGCACTAGAGAAACCTGGAGAGATGCCTGGGGACCAGGAAGACAAGCAGGGAAATAGCCTGTAGTAGCAGCTAGAGAGCTACAGGGGGTGCTGGGCAGGGGCAGGCTGTAATAGTGCCTGGTGAACAGAACACCCTGGGCTCAGTGGACACTGCAGTGAAGACCAGGTGTGTGGAGAAGTTACGGAGACACAGCAGAGTCTGGGCCACGCCCTGCAGGCACAGTGATAAGCACTGATCTCATCCAGGGAGCGGCTGGGGACAGAGACCCAGCAACTAGCCTGGGCTGTGGAAGGGACAGGAGCCCGAAGGAGGCTGTTGCAGCCAAGAAGCAACAGACAGCAAGAATAGGCTGGGGGGAGCTCAGTGTGCTCTGACGGGGTGTTGGCTCTGAAGAGCAGGGTGTGCTGTCCTTGTAAAGGAGAACTATGTAGTGGGCAGCTTGAAGCATAATTGTTGCCAAGGGCTGCAGCAGTCGCTAGTCAGAGCTGGGCGGGAAGTACTGTGATGGTGGACAGGAGCAATGCAGAGAGGCCCCCCCCGCCCTAGGGTGACCGGACATCCCGATTTTACCGGCACTGTCCCGATATTTCCTTGTTTGTCCCACGTCCCGACCGATGTTAGGTCGGGACACTGGACAAACAAGCAAATGCTCCAGAGCCCGGAAGTGCTTGCGCCCCCGCCCCCCGCACCGACTCCACCCCCTCCTCCCCCGATTGGCTCCCTCCCCGAATCCCCGCCTCTTCCCCAGGTTCACCGTTCCTCCTCCCTCCGCAAGCGCTGGAGGGAGGCCCGGGAGACGCAGGGGAAGTGCGGGGCCGGGGTGAGTAAGAGTCCAGCCTGGCCCCGAGCAGGCAGGACGCAGTTGGGTGGTAGGGAGAGGAGGGGGCGGCCCGCGGGGCCAGGCGGCGGCTGTTCTGCCCCCCGGGCAGCGGGACTCGGGAGCAGCCACTGCTGCAGCTCCCACTGCCGCGGGGGGAGGAAGTGGCCGATGGCCAAGCTCGGCGGCTGCGGCACTGGCGCCCGGGCCCGAACCCCCCAAGCCCGGGCCTGTTGCGGGGACCCAGCAGCGCACATGCTGTGCCCAGCCCCTGGCCAGTCGCATGTGGGCTGCTGCCCAGCTGATGCAATCCCTCGGTGGCCCTGGAGTGGGGGCAGCAGGCCCCAGCCCCCCCGTTCTGCTCAGATCCTGCAGGGGAACGAACGGGGCTGGGCTGCCGATGCCTCCGCCCCGGGGCCGCTGCAGGATAGCACCAGCTGGGCAGCAGCCCAGACGCGACTGGCCAGGGGCTGGGCGCGTGCAGCGTGCGCACTGCTGGGTCCCCGCAGCAGGCCCCGGCTCGGGGGGTTTGGGGCACCAGAGCCACAGCCGCCGAGCTTGGCCATCGGCCGCTTCCTCCCCCCGCGGCAGTGGGAGCTGCAGCAGCGGCTGCTCCCGAGTCCCGCTGCCCAGGGGGGAGAACAGCCGCCGCCTGGCCCCGCGGGCCGCCCCCTCCTCTCCCTACCACCCAACTGCGTCCCAACTACTAATGCAGCCCAATATGCCTTTGCACACTACTGACTCATATCCAGCTTCTCGTCCACTCTAATCCCCAGGTCCTTTTCTGCAGAATTCCTGCTTAACCAGTCGGTCCCCAGCCTGTAGCAGTGCATGGGATTCTTCTTTACATCTTTATATAACAATACAAACAAATTATGTATTGCCCCTGATGTATCAGAATGCCACCCTCTGATGTACTAGCATGCCACCCATTACTTTGTACATGTTGGTTTAATCAAAACATATCTATCCATCATGCTGTCATCCTGACCTTATCCTTAAGCTGGGTCAGTGTGTTCCTGTTCTCTTTGGGGAATGTGTTTGGTATCGAGGTTTTCTGGTACCACCTTTCTGGAATGTGTTTGTGTATATATTTTTGTGCCCAGCACTACTTAGGAATGTGTGTTTCTGCAATATCAGCCCTGTTCTTGCCAGATTCTGTGTGCAGGGTCAGCCTCTTGCTCACAACTTAATTTTGCTTTATATCAGTAAAATTTTGTCTACGTTAGCCCAGGCCTCATACCAGGCCTCTGATATGTGAGCTTATGTTTCAGACCCTCATCTTGCTGCACTTGGGAAGCCTTATTAAGACATTCCACTTGGGAAGCAGGCCCCACCTGGTGAATTTGGCTGGCAAAGGTTAGGATGCTGTAGATGTGAGGTCAGCAAGCTGCCAGAAGGCTACCTGTGGGCAGAAATTAATTAGGCAGGAACTAGACAGGGCAGTGCAGGCGGTGAGATGCAGCATCTAATCAGCATGTCCAGAGCTTGTCCTGGGGATTTCCAAGGCTGGGCAGCCAGATCAACCATTCTGAATGACCTGCCTGAACCAATGGCTGGAATGGGGCTTCCAGGCTGGACTTCTTTTGGCCTACTGCTCCAAGGCAAAGCCCAGAAGGTTTGTGTTTGACTCAGACATGGTACTCCAGGGGAATATGCCTCCATTAGGGATGCCCTAACAGCGGCTCCTGCATTAAGCCACAGACCTGAGTGGAAGGAGAATCGGTCAGCAATCCTGGACCTGCCCTCTGATGTCTGGTCACCAGGGCATTCCTGGACTATGAAAACTGAAAATGGGATTTAATGGCCAAGAACCAATTTATGACCCCCACAGCTGAGAGAGAGATCTGGACAACTCTTCCTAAAGAGAAACCTGATGGGCTGTAAGATACCATCTGGATTGTTGCAGAGCTACAATTAGCCTTCGAAGCTGCAGAGGAGGGGGCCCAGCCCCAGGACATAAGAACATGAGGCTCAGCTGGTAATCACTGATGCTATGGGGAAGACAAAGGACTCAGACCTCTGAGAATGGATGGAGTGCATGAAAACAATGCAGCATGATATTAATAAGCTGGACGCAGAAAGGGAGCCCTAGATCTAGAGAGAACAGATGGAGGGAGACAGGGCATCGGAAATGACTCATGCTCGATTGACAGCTGTCCCATCGGAAGGACTGAAAAGATATACAGTGATGGAAGTGTGGCAGCTCAGGGACCATATGTAACAAAAGTGGGAATGTCCTGTGATATTTTTATGAACTATCTGCATGACACTGTACCTGTCCCCTCGGCATTGCAACCCCTTGGGAGAAAGGATTGATTTTCTCCCTTAGACAGGGAGATCAAGGCAGGTATCCAAGACATATGGTCACTGGTGCTGCCTGGGCAGGAATGAAGATATTGGAATGGAAGCCTTGCTGCCCCCACCTCTCTGCAGGGAAGCAGAGTAAAAGCACGGAGCGGGTGAGCAAATGGAAAAGGGGTTCGACTTAGAAAAAACTATTTCAATAGGAGGGTGGTGAAGCCCTGCAATGGGTTCCCTAGGGAGGTGGTGGAATCTCCATCCTTGGAGGTTTTTAAGGCCTGGCTGGACAAAGCCCTGGCTGGGATGATTTAGTTGGTGTTGGTCCTGCTTTGAGCAGGGGATTGGACTAGATGACTTCCTGAGGTCTCTTCCAACCCTAATCTTCTATGATTCTAGGGTTCAAGGACATACGGCAGCTCTCAGGGGCTGAGGGACAAACGTGGCAGGAATAGCACGGATGGAGCTCAGGGGAGCAGGCAGAGCAAAGCCCTGGGTTCCACCAATGTGAGCTCTATCCTAAGTCTGCTTCTCTCATGCTGACCCAAAGACTTTCAGATCCTATATGCCAGATGACTAGGTCACTGCAGATACTGACTGAAGAGCATTGCACCCTGAAGGATAGAACAAGTTTCCTTCAGGAGTCTGGCTTGGCAGGACTTGCTACCAGGAGACACAGAGAGGGACCAAGATTGCTGGACCCTGAAGGCTCAGCTTTCAAAGTCATGGAGACCACAGGCCTATTCCTCTGGAACTGTGTGGATTCTTGTGGCCCAGCACACTAAAGGAGACTGGTTAAAGTTCAGGGAGTAGAACAGACCTTGTGAATCTGACCCTGTGAGGGGGCGCTCTACCCACACAAGTTCTGGAAGGTTTAGTAGAAGCAAGAGAGGCCAATTAGCTATAGGCTGCAGCTGGAGAGGAGCTAGGATGAAATGAGGAATAATTGGAGATGAAGCTCACCTGGGCAGAAGCAGGTGGGGCTTCTATAAAGCCAGGCAGCTGGCAGCAGGAAAGGAGGGCTGCAGGGAGGAAAGCTGCAGTTGTGCTCCCTGATATAAGGGGGGAGGGCAGTAGGAGCCTGTAATAGGAGTGTAAGAAGTAGTAAGGTCTGGGAGAGTAAAGCCTTCAGCAACTACAGGAGGGGTGTGGACAGTGGTGAGCTAATTCCCTAGATGAGCCATGATGAGGCACCACCAAGCAGTGAGCAGATCTCCCTCCCCCCATTACAGACACCATACCAGGGTCAGACCTACACCTAAAGACCCCTAAGCCCAAAGTGAGAGACTATAGCTGCCAGTGAAATATTGCTGAAATACCATATCCCAGAGAAGGTCTGTGGACACCCAGTTCTGGTGGAGTCGGGTACAGGTTTCCATCACACACTCACAGCTGTATGGCAAAAAAAAACTGCCTAAGGAAGAGTTTCAACTGGGTGATCTGGGTTGCAAACCAAAGTCATCTAGAGACCACAGGAATATGCAGATAATTGAGTCTAGACACTCTCTAGTTATCCTGTGAGTTCCCAGTCGCCGCATCCTCTGAGGAAGCCCCAATTTGGATTGATTTCATCCAGCAGCACAAGGCAGACCTGAGCTTCAAGAGAAGCCTTTGTATCATCAGAGAGAGAGAGTTAGCCCTGATGCCTGCAGAGGATGAAGTCCAGGTGTGCAAGGTGACTATGGAGAGGAAAGTGATGCTACCCTGGAGGTCATTCCTGTACAGGTAAAGAGGAACCCAATGGAAGGGCTGGAAGACATGCTGGAATCCCCACCATCAGGCTGACATGAATTCCTATTGGCCCAGACCTTGGGCAAAAGTCTGAGAGGTAGAGTCCTGGGGAGAGCTTCCACTATGACAACAGAACCCCAAGTCATGTATCAGGGTATAGGGCTTAGTAGCGTCCACCCAGAGTTGACTGTGTATCCGGAGATAGTACCTGAAGTACTAGCAGTACTGCAAGGCACTGGGAAAAAAGGGAGTCACCAAGGTAGACTGAACATAGGAGTGAAACACCTGTGGGCGAGAGTAGCTCTCATGCAGGAGTTGGGGCTGAGGAGACTGTCACCTGGGCAGCTATGAGCAGCCTGGAACATGTTGGAAAATTACATCATTGGCTTCTCCACAGGGGATGATGGCCTGGAGTGCACAGGGCTCAGGCTCGGGTGGGGGCGGAGGTGTTGAAAATGTTTTCTGCCTTGGCCATCAAAATAACTGGGGCTGCTCCTGGGTACTGGGGTTGGTGTAATTTCACTCAGCACCAGGTGCACCAGCATTTCCACCTCAGCAGCCCATGCTGGGTGACTGTTTGGACACTGGGAGTGGGCAGAAGGCTGCTGGCTCTTGTTAGGCCTCTCTGATTTCTTCCCATCAGGTGCGGCAGAATGGTGTTGAGAGCTCTCCTTCGATTGGTGCTTTGACCTGCCTTGCTTTGGTGCTGAGGAAGCAATGCCAGCCTTCAGAGCCAGCAGTGAAGGGCTCAATTCGAAGGGCTGGTTGGGGGTGAGTCAGCCCTTTTGTCAGAGCCAATCTTGGGGGTCGAATGTCAACTCACCTGATCACTAGCCCAATGGGACTTCGAGGAAGCAGGTCCCTTTTAAGAGCCAGCTGTCCATTCTTCTGGGTCAGATGTGCCCCTCATCAGTTGTTCCAAGAGAAACAGCTTCTGACGACTGTCCCTCGACTGGTGAGTTCTAGATGAAGAATACTGACAGACTGAGCATTGGTCTAACATATGGCCCTCACCTAGACAGAATAAACACTGGCTATGGCTGCCAGTGTGGGGAATGAGTCTATTGTATGATGGAAAAGCCCTGTATGCTGAGAACTCTGGGTCCGCCATTGGAAAGGCAGTAGCACCAAGCAACTAACATTTTTTTAAAAATGGGCTTTTTGTGTGTGTTTTGTTAAATACAGATTAAATTGAATTATGAAATAGGGGTAGGTAGCCTCAACAAACTAGACTAACCAGCTAAGATAAGGCAGAGGGAAAGAGGGAGAGTTATGGTATGGGTAGCAGATGGGCACTGCTGAGTTTTGTCTTGATGGCACAGATGGTGTGAGAGAGCTGAGGAACGGTTGGGGCCTCTGTGTTCTTTGTGCCTTCTGGTGCAGGATGGGGGCTAGAGGCCTGCAGGGCACAGCCCAAATGGACATTGCTGGGCAAAGATTCTGATCTCATGTGCATGGGGCACACGTGCACCTTGAATGGGATTCACATGGACTAAACATCTTGAAGAGGAAGCTGCAGTCTTCACACACTGTTTGAGGAGGAGAGCAACTTCTGTGCTGTACTCTGTAACCTAGGGGAACGTGCACTAAACTGCAGGTCTATGGCCCAGGAGTTCTACTCCCAGCCCTGGCCCTGACTGCCATTAAAGTTTGTGTGCACTTCATCACCCTCACTATGCACAGAGGTCTCATTCCTTGGAGGGTAATGATGGTTCATGCATTCTGTAGATAAAGGCCTGAGAGCCCACAAGGAGCTAGGAAAAATCACTGGGATACACAAAGCCTGAGCTAGGTGCCTACAGTCGAGTACAATGACTAGGGAGAGATAGGCACCTTAGAGTGCAAGTCACAAAAGCCAGCAGGCCAGGCGGGGAGCTGCGTAAGCCGGCCAATGGGAGATGCTGACAAGAGTGGTGGGTGCTAAGCCCCACTCCTAAGGCCATGTTGTAGGGAGATGCCAGATTCTGCTTGGGATTTGCAGCTGGGAATCATAGAATCATAGAAATATAGGACTGGAAGGGGCCTTGAGAAGGCATCTGGTCCCATCCCTTGTGCTGAGGCAGGACTAAGTATTATCTAGACCATTCTGGACAGGTGTCTGTCTAACCCGTTCTTAAACCCTATCACTTCTCTTGATAAAGTTGATCATGCATTATTGCGTCGGTTACTGTGGGATACTTCTAATGTGTGTGGGACTGTTCATTGGTGGTTGCATTCTGACCTGGAAGATCACAGTCGATGGGTGGTGATGGGGAACTGTTCCGCATTGCCAAGGGACCTGAAATTTAGCATCCTTCAGGAGCTGATCCTCTCATCCATGTTATTGCTAGTTGGAGGGTGTCACACTGTCTGGGGTGGCTCATGACTGTGAGTGCCTATCTCAGGGCAGACTGTCAGAAAACACAAAGACACCCCAAACTGGTGGTGTGTTCTATAATTAGATTTCACCAAGTCAGTGACATATGTGAACTCCTGGATTACTATACCAGTCTTACCATGGAGTCACAGACAGTCCCCTTAGACTCTCCAGTCTATCTTGCCACCCAGACAAACTGGACTTATTGATAAAAGGTCACTTAAATAAAATATCACATCACATTTAGATTTCTTCCAGTCACAAGAGACCAGTCACTTACCGCAGATCAATTGGTACTCTAGCTCTTACACCAAAGACAATGCTGGTAGCCAATGCTATAGTAAACTAACTAACCCTTCTGCCAGGCCTAGTTGATAGCAGCAAAGGCTGGGTTCAATAATGGAATGCAAAACCAGCTTGAGCCCCCACCCAGTGATCTGGGAAAATCTTACACACACCCCTGGGTGTCTCAAAGAGGCAATACTTCCCCTCTCACAAGCACAGAGTCTCGGTGTAGCAGAAAATTTTTAATGACATGAGGTAAATGACATCAGCATTAAATTGGGAAAACACCACACTAGGGTTCAAAGACCAAACCACAAGCAAAGACCACCCCCAACAAATTGAGCCAAGTCCTTTTTCATTTCGTTCTTGAGTCCAGCAACCACAAATCACCCAAAATCCCCAAAGTCCAGCAACCCAAACGTCTCTATCCCTAGTCAATGCAGCCCCAGAGTTCCAAAGTTTACCTGCAGCACTTTTACCTCCCTGGGTAGAAATAGGGGAGGCGGGGTGTTAAGGGGCACCTTACGTGGTCTGAGGACAACTGCCCTGCCTCTCCATGGGGTTCTGCTGCAGCCTTCACCGCAAGCCACTCCATGCCACCAGCCGCCCCATGAGCTGCTCCAGCCGTTCCACAAACTGCTCCACTCTGCCAGCCGCTCCTCTCCACCCCACCCCACCCCCCCATCCCACAAACTGCACCGCTTTGCCAGCCACTTATCAATAGTTCTTCAGGCACCCCCACTAGGTAACATAGCACTCAGTGATTTTTTAGCTCTTTAGTGATTTCACCTCATAGTAGCCCAGGGTGCAGTGGTGCACCATTGGCCCAACATGAAGTCAGCTCAGCAGTCTTCAACTAGACTCCTAATAGAATCAAAATTAGCTCTGATAGTCAACAGTGGAGAGAGAAGGAGGTGCAATGGTGTTTCAGGCCCACACCACCAGATACATATACCTGTCCCCAATCTCTCTCAATTCACTGGGTTTTGGAACCCATGCCCCTTGTCTAGCGAGTGCTACTTAGTTAATGGTGAGTCCCTCTGTCATACAACAGTTCCACTAGCCTTGATTCACATAATCAGGGTAACAACACTTTATTCTTCCTGCCCCAATAACAGAGAAACTGGGGATCCCACAGCAGCCAAAGTAACCACTTTGAGCTGCTGTGGGCTCATGCTAGGCGGGCTGGGTGTGCCTATGCAAACAAGATCAGCCCCTGAAGTTCTTTTGCACAACTCGCCACAATTTACCACCAGATTTCAGGGTAGAGCTCATCCTGACTCTGCTTACATAACTAACAGTTTATTAGATAAGAAAAGAAAATGAGGGTTAATGAGAGGTTAAATCAGATAAAATATATGCATGGGTGAGTCACAGTTTGTAATTCCAAATGGTGGCAGTGATGTAATAAACTGCCAGTTTCCCAGGAGTCTTTTCATGGTACCCACATTGTCTCTGGGGCAGGGCCATCCTTAGGATTCATGGGGCCCTATGCAGTATTGTTAAACTGGTGCCCCTATGCTCAATGGCAGCCCGGGCTCGCGTGTGTATTTTAGATATGGGAGGTCTTTTGAAGGATTTATTTTAAAAAATGTATGTCTGAAGATCCAAGCATTTAAGGCTAAAGATGAATACTCAGATTGCGCATTTAAAAATCTATGCAAGGATTTTTTAGAGATGTGATTTTATAATCTTCAGCAACACACTAATGAAATATTTTTAAAGCAAATTTTAAACTAAGGTCCTGTAGACTAACATGTTCTTGAGTAAATGTTTAAAATGAAATAGACACGAGTTAAGAGGCAAGGTACTGTACATCTGGGGTCAGGCTTGGGTTATGGGGGTTTACAGGTATTGTTTGAAAAGATGTAAAGATACATACATGTCGTATAACCTGCATAGACCCAGATTGGGGTGCAAGAGTTTTTAAAGTGTCAGTGGATAAGTGGGCTCGGGTACGCCACCCATGGAATGAATAAGGAGTCCAAGTCAGTATCGGTGTAGCGGATAAGTACATGGGTGGGGTGCGTCCCTTGGTCTGTCAGGGAAGGAAGTGGGTTATTTCCCTGGTCGGCGGTCTCGGTTACTCAGTGATGCACAACTGTTCTTCTCAGTAAATTCAGAAACTGACAGTATATACCTGGGCGTTGGCAAATGCCTTTTAAATGGCTTCATTACCACTTGAATGGCTCTTTAACACTTTCAATGGTGTGCTAATAGGGCTGGCAGGCTGGAAGGCTTTTTCACTTTTAAGTACTAGATCCCTTCTGGAGGAAGATTCTCCAGGCTGCAGCAGCTAGTTTTGGTGGGAGCCTGCAGGAAGGGTTAGAATAGGGATAGGAAGAGGTGGGAGGTGGACACTAAGGTGCCCCGAATTTTTGGGACACCAGGGTTGCCGTGAATTTTTGAGTGCCCTAAGCAGCTGTGTATGCCTAAGGATGGCCCTGCTCTGGGGATCTTCACTTTGCATCTGGTACTCTTCCCTGTAAGAGTCCAAACCGTTCAGAGATGAAGGATCTTTCCTTGTATCCATACCTATAGCTTCTTCTCACAGCAATCAAGCTGCCAGTGTCCCTACCCGTGTGGGTTTTTCCTTTGACAGAAAGTGAGGAATGCTTTCTGAGTCTTTGACCTCCGTTCATCACACACAATGACCACTTGATTTGAAATGAGCACTTTTCTGTTAAAGTTCTTCATTTGCATTCCACAAGGCTTCTTTCTCATTTGATGGGTTATTTAGTTACAGGGGTATACACAATGTTAATGTTTGCTACTACTTTATAACAGGACCCAGATAAGTGAAAACAATGCAAGTAGCAGCCCACAAGTTTTCATACAGTTTAAATACCAAATACACTCATACATTTAACACTTGATCTATATAATATACAAGTGAATTGTCCTGGGGCTCTGACATGAGTTGGCACCTGGCCTGCCAACATCACAGAGGCATCAGAGCCATCTTGCCCTCAGCCTTGGGCAGACAGAAGTGTTGTTGTTGGACAGGGACCATTTTTATGAGATGACTCACTCATCCTTGATGTCTGCTTTGACTGAAGGGGCTCGTACAGAGTAGAGATAAAAAACTTGCATCATTTTTGACCACGCCCTATCCATGGAAAGCTGTGTGTTGGACATGCTTCAGGAGTGTGGATTCCAGCTACACAATGTGCATTGGTGTACCTGTATTTATCCTGTGACAACCTGGCAACAGCAGCACATGCCCTCATGATCTCAAGACTCAATGTTGGTACTTCCCTCTTCATGGGGTATGAAGGAGATCACTCACTGCAGGTGCCCACTTGTGGGTAGGCATGGGCTTAGAAGGCTCTCTTCTTTCCTGATGCTCCCTGTTGACAGCAAATCCAGCCCTGCAGTGCTTCAGCCCCCCAGTCAGGTCACACATTTCTGCCCATCCCTTTCAGGGTATATAAACAGTCCAGCAATGGAGTAGCTCTGTTGGTTAGGTGAGGGGTTCCAGATCTCCCCAGTGTCAAGGTCTTGAGCCTTCTGTCGTCAGATCCTTCTTTCCTCCAAATTCCCCTTTTCAGGGGTGGGCTTTCTGCACCCTCTAGATGTTAGCAGAGGAATCCAGGACCGCCCTCTCCACTGGCTTCTGAATCAGGGCCCAATGGTTGGCATCTAAGTCCTGCACCCCAATGAGACTGCTGCCTCATTTCCTCCCAGTGCCCCCTTTCCTAATAGATAAAGTACAATGTCAAATAACTGAAACCAAAGGTGTGATCCTAGGAAACTCTGCATTCACCCTCTACACAAAACCGCAATAATATTTGTACAAAATATACTTTGTGAGATATCATATAAAAGCTAATGACATGCTGGTTATTAATATCAGTGTAAAATGCACATCAACCTTATAAGGGAAGTAATGAATTCCCTCGGGGTGATGTTACTAGGACATGTTTAAGACAAAGACAGCTTAGCCTAGGTAGAAGTGCTAAACAGGTCTGTCCTAGGCCTGGTCTACCCTGGAAAGTTAGTTTGGTTTAACTATGTCAGTCAGGGATGTAAAAAATTCATACCCCTGAGCAGCATAGTTAAACCAACCCAAGTCCTTGTGTGGACAGCCACTAGGTCGACAGAAACATTCTTTCATTGACCGAACTACTGCCCGTCCAGGAGATGGATTACCTGGAAGAGAGAGCCCCACCCATTGGCATAGGTAGTGTCTACACTGAAGTGCCACAGCGATACAGCTGTGCTGCTGTAGGGTTTTAAGTGTAGACAAACCCCTAGTTCTAGGAATGTGAGTTTACCTCATTTTACATATTAGCAGTAAATGAAGCTATAAAGCTAAACCAGAGGGGGTTATACTAATCCTGAACTTGAGAAACAGAGAATTAACAGGGCTCCTGCCTCCCAGAGAGGCAAAGGAAACCTTCCTGACTTGTAAATCAAAGAAATCCCTTTGGGAATATAAGGAACAGAGAGAAACTCCATGTTTATCCTTCACATTAAGAAGACAAAGAAACTAAGTGATTTGATCTCTGTGATGGCTCCTGTCCAGACTGGCCACTAAAATGCAGAAAGGAGATTGGCGCTGACGAGAAACCACTTTGAACAAAGCCTGTATCTTGCTAGATTAAATTTTAGACTTTTAGATGCATGTTTTCACTCTCATTTGCTTGTAGCCATTGTGACATTCGCCAGGGTTTAATCTGGACTGTTAGACAACTGTGTCCCCTTAATTCTCCAATCTGGGGTGCACCCCTGACCCACTGACACTAGCCTACAGATATATATACACAGGGCTATTTCCAGCCACTCAGGAATTGCGTACAGGGCAACACCAGCAACTTCCCAGTCCCATCCTTGTATCCCATTAATGTACCTTCTTGTACTGTCCAGCTCTCTACTGGGCAATACAAGCTCATATTTTATCAAAGAAAATGATTATGCACCAGCCTTGTTGTCCCAGATTGAGTTTCCCCCACATTTCAATACAAAACACACTGGTTTAGATAAAACAATAAAACAAGTTTATTAACTACAAAAGGATAGATTTTAAGTGATTACAAGTGATAAGGCATAAAAGTCAGAATTGATTACAAAAGAAAATAACAAGATAAAACCACTAGCTAATTCCTAAACTTTTGCAAGCTAGATCAGATTCAAACATTTTTCTCACCCCACCAGATGCTGCAGGCAGTTCATAGTTCTCAGTTCACACACTGAATTTTCTTTCAGCCTGGGACCCCTCCCTCAGTTGAGAGTCCTTAGGTATTTATTGATGTTCTGAGTAGAGAGGCAGGAGGTGAAGAGGTGAGAAGAGGCAGCTAGAGACATTTTTCCCCTCTTCTTATTCTCCAACCCCTTGTGCTGGAAAATCCTTGTGGGGTTATGAGAGCAGGTAGTTCCATTGTGTATGTGAGCTCCAAACTGTCCTTTGGATGAGTTGTAAATTTCTTGCTTACACCCCCTCCCCCATTGTTGAATGTCCAATTAAGCGGGTAATGGCTCTTTAGCACTTTGCTGGCATGCTAGTATGTCTTTGTCTCTGAGAAATTGACTTGTGGTTGTTACCCAGAATTACAACACATTTCAGTAACAATCATACAATAAAATCTCATGACTCTACACACACCTTAATAGGACAGTGATGTTCAGCTGATTATGAGTTTTCAAATGATCCCTCACAAGGCATACTTTGTACAAAGTATGTCCTAACCATATAAAAGTGGTGAACATGGGTATAGGGTGTCACAGCCATCTCTACCTTTCTTTTTTTACTTGGTATCACTTAAACCAGCTCTTCTGTTAACAAATTTGTTCTACTTTTACTTTACACCAATGCAGTGCTGTGTTTGAAGGGAAGGGTGTATTCACCCCTGTTAAATTAATAAGCTGTGATATACTGACTCTTTAATAGAGCAGAAAACTCAATATCTTCTGTGAACACACCGTGTTAGGGGCCGGGCATTGCAGAGAAACATCTCTGAGGAGCTCAGGGGCTGGAGTCTGCCTGGAGAGCCTTGAGGAGTTTGCTGATGAAGCAGACAGGCTAGTGTGGCAGGCAGGGCCACTTGAGCTCAAAGCAGCTGCTTAACCCCTTCCTTACTGGTGCAGGGTTAGTGTAGCCCATCAGAGAGGTTATCAGCAAGGCTGATCCACCGCTTGCAGCTAGTTCACATGCAGCAGCACAGTTTCTCATGGGACTGTTAGGATCATATTCAGCCCCTTTTGTGTGCTTTGCACTGGCTGCCTGTTAAGTGGTGGATTCAATGTAAATGAGTTTTAATGGTTTGTTAACCTTTGAATGGGTCTGGCCCTGACTCTATCTGAGACCCCGTCCTGGAGCCTCCATCTGATGGGCACCTGTGCTCCCATACCACCCAGTGTTCAAGGGTTCCACTGTCATGGCTGAAGTCTGCAGGCAATCAAGTGTTTGCCATGGTGAAAGGCATGAGATTTGCTTCCTCTTGAAATCCAGCTCAGTCCATCTCTCCCCACTTTTAAAACATGTCCACACATTTATTTCTGGTAGAGGTGTTTTTAAGGGTATGTCTACACTACGAAATTAGTTCGAATTTATAGAAGCCGGTTTTATTGAAATCGGTTGTATACAGCCGATTGTGTGTGTCCCCACATAAAATGCTCTAGGTGCTCTAGTCGGCGGACCGCGTCCACAATACGAGGCTAGCGTCGACTTCCGGAGCATTGCACTATGGGTAGCTATCCCACAGCTATCCCACAGTTCCCTCAGTCTCCGCCGCCCCTTGGAATTCTGGGTTGAGATCCCAATGCCCGGATGATGCAAAACAGTGTCGCGGGCGGTTCTGGGTACATGTCATCAGGCCCCTCCCCCCTCGTCACAGCAACGGCAGACAATAGATTCGCGTCTTTTTACCTGGGTTACCTGTGCAGACAACATACCACGGCAAGCATGGAGCCCGCTCAGCTCAGCTGAGCTCACCGTCACCATATGTCCTCTGGGTGCCGGCAGACGTGGGACTGCATTGCTACACAGCAGCAGCTGCTAACTGCCTTTTGGCGGTAGACGGTGTAGCATGAGTGATAGCCGTGGGGCTGGCAGCCATAGGGCTGCATTGCACCAGCCCCTTGCCCTTTGGTAGGTGATGGTATATTATGACTGGTACTCATCATCGTCGTACTGGAGTGGCTGTCAATCATGGCCACCTGGGCAGATATGCTACTGTTTCGATGATGATGGCTACCAGTCGTAGTATACTATTTTCTGCCAATTGCCCAGTATTGTCTGCTAAGCACCCAGAAGAGGCCGAGGGCGATGCTGGGTGCTGGCGGACGTGGGGCTGGCAGACGTGGGGCTGCATTGCTACACAGCAGCAGCCCCATGCAGACGATGGTATATTATGATTGGTACCCGTCATCATCATACTGGAGAGGCTATCACTCATGCTGCACCGTCGGCTGCCAGCTTAAGATGTAAAAAATAGATTTGTTATGTATTCATTTGCTTCCCCTTCCTCCGTGAAATCAACGGCCTGCTAAGCCCAGGGTTTTCAGTTTAATCTTTGGGGGGACCACTCTGTGTGACAGTTGTTTGTGTTTCTCCCTGATGCACAGCCACCTTTCTTGATTTTAATTCCCTGTTCCTGTACCTGTACGCCATGTCGTCACTCGGCCCTCCCTCCCTCCCGCCCTCCCTCCTTCTCCTGGTCCATCAGATACTACTTTCGCGCCTTTTTTCTGACCAGGCGCCATAGCTAGCACTGGGATCATGGAGCCCGCTCAGATCACCGCGGCAATTATGAGCACTATGAACACCACGCCCATTGTCCTGGAGTATATGCAGAGCCAGGACATGCCAAGGCGAAACCCGGACCAGCCGAGGAGGCGATTGCAGCGCGGCGAAGAGAGTGATGAGGAAATTGACATGGACATAGACCTCTCACAAGGCACAGGCCCCAGCAATGTGGAAATCATGGTGTCACTGGGTCAGGTTCATGCTGTGGAACGCCGATTCTGGGCCCGGGAAACAAGCACAGACTGGTGGGACCGCATCGTGCTGCAGCTATGGGACGATTTCCAGTGGCTGCGAAACATTTGCATGCGTAAGGGCACTTTCATGGAACTTTGTGACTTGCTTTCCCCTGCCCTGAAACGCCAGGATACCAAGATGAGAGCAGCCCTCACAGTTGAGAAGCGAGTGGCGATAGCCCTGTGGAAGCTTGCAACGCCAGACAGCTACCGGTCAGTCGGGAATCAATTTGGAGTGGGCAAATCTACGGTGGGGGCTGCTGTGATCCAATTTGCCAGGGCAATGAAAGACCTGGTGATAGCAAGGGTAGTGACTCTGGGAAACGTGCAGTCAATAGTGGATGGTTTTGCTGAAATGGGATTCCCAAACTGTGGTGGGGCCATAGACGGAACCCATATCCCTATCTTGTCACCGGAGCACCAAGCCACCGACTACGTAAACCGCAAGGGGTACTTTTCAATGCTGCTGCAAGCCCTGATGGATCACAAGGGACGTTTCACCAACATCAACGTGGGATGGCCGGGAAAGGTACATGATGCTCGCGTCTTCAGGAACTCTACTCTGTTTCGAAAGCTGGAGGAAGGGACTTTCTTCCCAGACCAGAAAGTAACCGTTGGGGATGTTGAAATGCCTATCGTGATCCTTGGGGACCCAGCCTACCCCTTAATGCCATGGCTCATGAAGCCGTACACAGGCAGCCTGGACAGGAGTCAGGACCTGTTCAACTACAGGCTGAGCAAGTGCCAAATGGTGGTGGAATGTGCATTTGGACGTTTAAAAGCGCGCTGGCGCAGCTTACTGACTCGCTCAGACCTCAGCGAAAAGAATATCCCCATTGTTATTGCTGCTTGCTGTGCGCTCCACAATATCTGTGAGAGTAAGGGGGAGACCTTTATGGCGGGGTGGGAGGTTGAGGCAACTCGCCTGGCCGCTGATTACGCGCAGCCAGACACCAGGGCGGTTAGAGGAGCACAGCAGGGCGTGGTGCGCATCAGAGAAGCTTTGAAAACAAGTTTTGTGACTGGCCAGGTTACTGTGTGAAACTTCTGTTTGTTTATCCTTGATGAACCCTCCAACCGCCCCCCCCCCAAACCGGTTCACTCTACTTCCCTGTAAACCAACCACCCCACCCCACCCTCCCCTCCCGCTTGCAGAGGCAATAAAGTCATTGTTTTTTCACATTCATGCATTCTTTATTAGTTCCTCACAGAAGTAGGGGGATAATTGCCAAGGTAGCCTGGGATGGGTGGGGGAGGAGGGTTGGAAAAGGACACACTGCATTTTAAAACTTTAAGTCTTATTGAAGGCCACCCTTCTGATGCTTGGGCGATCATCTGGGGTGGAGTGACTGGGTGGAAGGAGGCCCCCCCACCGTGTTCTTGGGCGTCTTGGTGAGGAGGCTATGGAACTTGGGGAGGAGGGCTGTTGGTACACAGGGGCTGTAGCGGCGGTCTCTGCTCCTGCTGCCTTTCCTGCAGCTCAACCATACGCTCGAGCATATCAGTTTGATGCTCCAGCAGACGGAGCATTGACTCTTGCCGTCTGTCTGCAAGCTGACGCCACCTATCGTCTTCAGCCCACCACTTGCTCTTTTCATCCCGCCATTCAGCCCGCCACCTCTCCTCTCCTTCATATTGTGCTTTTCTCATCTCCGACATTGACTGCCTCCACGCATTCTGCTGTGCTCTATCAGCGTGGGAGGACATCTGCAGGTCCGTGAACATATCGTCCCGTGTCCTACGTTTTCTCTTTCTAATGTTCACTAGCCTCTGCGAAGGAGAAACATTTGCAGCTGGTGGAGGAGAAGGGAGAGGTGGTTAAAAAAGACATTTTAGAGAACAATGGGTATGTCGGAGAAAAACTGAGTTCTCACTATTTTGTTTAGGTACAGCAAGTCAGAAGCCGGGTGAGATTCGTTAGCAGACCCAGGCTGTGCAGGGGGAGGAGGCAGCACGGGCTGCTGCTGCTGCTGAATGTTACTGAAGAAATCTAAAATATCCTCAGCAGTTTCCTCCTCACTGTCAGATCTAACTAATTGGGGATAAAGGGGAGCAGAAGGAATTGCTCGAGCGGGAAGAGGATACACAGGAGCTGAAGGAATCACCCTAGGGGGAAGACAGCTGGATGCCTTGCATTTAAGCTGTAAATGTTGCACTTGAGCTTTTAACTTTTCCTGGGAGTCCTTTAGACTCCGCACTCGAGACTCATGGAGTCTCTTTGTTGCTTCCTCCCACCAACAGACAAATTGCTCCCACTGTGTATCAGAGGCTTTTGGTGAAGCCAGAGTTTCTTTAAGGTATTTAAGTTTGTCTAAATCAAAGGTACCTTCTAGTGGACATTGTTTAGATGGATTAGCACGCGTGTAAAGATTCCAACTGTCTAAATACCTGCAGGTTTTCGGGCCATAATGTACGTACATGAAATAAGCTGGGGTACCCTTAGGGGGTGAAAGGGAAGACTTAGACTGTCCTCCACCCATTTTCCAATCACACACTCAAAAGGGGAAGGATGCCCTGTCCGCGCTAGCGGCTCAAAAACTAAGGACTCTCCCTACAGGGTGTTCACACAGGAGTGACTAACGAGGATAGCCATGACCCCCTACACCTCCCTTCAGCAAAGAGCGTCGGCTAATCTCAGAGAGAAAGCGCCGCTTACTCTGTTGCATCCAGTGAGATGGTCAGACTGTCAGTGGCTCACATGGAGAGGAAAAGGGGAGGGAAGATGGGTGCACACACTCCTAGACCCAGGTAGCCTCCTCGCCGGACGATGCCAGGCCGAGTCAACCTACATGGGTCGGATCTCCTAAAGATCCTCTAGTTACCGGGCTTGCATTAGAGTAGTTCTGGTCACGAGCCAAAAGACTTCGCAGAGTACTCTGGGCGTCTTCCGGTAACACTCAATTCACACTGTGTACACACACACACACAGACCACACACACACCAACATACCAAGGCCTTCTACCAGGTACTACTCCTGAGTACCTCCAGGTACTATTCCCAAGTACCTCGATGCATCACTTGAGGCGGTAAAAACCCCTCTTGAGGCGGTAACAACCCCTCAACACAGGTGCAAACCCTATGCACCTAGCATATGCTTACAGGGGGCGGCAAACAATTCCCCTATTACGCCGCTCAGCATCTGACCTTGCTGCACAGTCAATAAGTTCGGATGGCATGAGCCCAACAGGGACAGACGGCCCCACGGACAGTCCTCCTCCGACACCCCAATAGAGATTTCAAAAGGTCTCTTACCTCTATTGTGGCGCCATGGGGTTCGAAGGGGAACGATCTGTAGCAGCTGCCGTTGCCTCAGTGGGCGTTGCCATCCCGGACGAGCCCCCAAATTGTCGGAGAAAAACTGAGTTCTCACTATTTTGTTTAGGTACAGCAAGTCAGAAGCTTTATTAACTCTCACATGTGCAGAGGAGAGAGCAAAGCAGGTCTCTCCCTGGTAACTAATTACAGCAAGCATTTATACCTTTCATTACAGAAATAATGAGGGACAGCAGCATTTTGTTTATACATAGGCCATCTTGATATCTCATTTCCTCACTTGTTTTGACTCTTGCCAACATACAATTATTTTCTATACCTTATCTACACAAGGTCTTCTACACTTTATCTATACTGAGGTCATCATGACTTCTTACACAGTTCTTTCTCACCCGCCTCACACAATCCTCGCTTCTACAAATCTCGCGTTATCAGGGTTACAGTTAGCCTGACTCTTGCTAACAAACGTCATGCATTGCAGTTTCCTTCTGTCAGTTCTTTTCTCTGCTTCCACAACCCCCCCTTTTGTACTTCTAGTACAACAAACATTCTTAAATCTCTATTTGCATCAAGTCCTGGACTTCTGATTCTAAATCAGATGCTTCAACCTTAGGGGTTTTGATTGGGTGCAATGACAATGCATGATTAGCATGAACATGAAAGGTATTACTATTATTACATCTTTTACAACAACAATAACATAATCCTAAGCTAACTAATAACAATACAAGCAATAACATTCCCATAGCAATACTATAATGGGGTTGTTGTACAGCCTTTGTCATAAAGCACAATACATCATATTTAGTACATAAGGTAGATACTCTATAAGCAATGTGAAAGGCATACTTTTCCACTTGATATACATTTTGAAGCATGTGAATTTGCCCTTGTACCTCAGAGATTTTCTGAATCTCAGGTAACAATGAAAGCAAATTTTGAAATCTATCAGATAGTAAACTAGTCCAATTAAAGGGTATCTGGAACCTAAGGGCTACTTGAAAAACTCTATCTGCAGGCCAGTAAATGATATGATTGCCTGCAGTGGTAGTGAGATTAAAATGTATGTCTTGTGATATGATGTCATTAACATACACACAGCTATCATTAGCTTGGAAGAGTAAGTGTCCTGTCAGGGTAGTTCCTTGTCCCCTACCCTCCCAGCAAACGTAGTCATAGACAGTGACAACTTCTCCTGGCTTCAGTTTACGTGTACACTGAAGCTGTGGGGGTTCTAATGGCCAGAATGTCCATAGGTTATCTAACCCCATCCAAATGTCAGGTGTAATCCTAGGAGCACTAACTAAAAATCGATTGGGCATACCAGGTGGTCTAATTTCCCAGATGTCTCGATGAATTACCCAATCCCATATGCATCCTCCCCATGGACCCGGCAGGATACGGTATGTGGGAGCCCACACCCCCTGTACCGGTCCATATGCTTGGAAGGAGCACTGAGAACGTCCACACTTCCACCCAGAAAGTTTTCAAGTATGTCTCCATGGCCACAGGTCAGATGGTACTCCTGACGTGTCTGTAAGGGCAGTGGGCCAAGCCTGGTGCTCTAGATCATCCCGAATGGCCATTAGCTGGTCATTCAAAAAATCCTGAATCTCTGAGCATGCTAGATCCCACTGCAATGCCTTCCCAGCCTCAGTGATATTCAATACCATCTCTGTCAGTAACTTCTGGGTCATAGAACTAAGGGCGGAGATAACATGTAACTCACCAACTCCAGCCTGTACCTGGGTTAGTTGTGCTCCAGAAACAAGGCCTATGGCCTTCTCTAGTTGGCCCAATTTCTCATCATGTTCCTGGTTCTTAAAAATATTCCAAACTGCTGCTGCACTATTGGCCCCATCCCACAGGGATCCGGTCAAGTCTCTTCTCTTTCTAGAAGAAATAACCCAAGCTCTCTGTTGTGCTAATCTAATGGCAGCTCCTTGTGAGCAGTTCGGATATGTAGAGGTAATCTGGAAACTGGATAAGGGCAATGAAAATTTAACAGTTCCCAGTGTAGTGTTAATCACAGTCCATCGATATCCTACTACATCTCTCTTTGGTGTAGTGCTATACCACATCTGTTGGTCAAATACCTTTATGTATTTCCGGGAGGCATTAACATTAATGGTATAAGATGGAGTGTATTGCAGTAAGGTACAAGTCACATTATCAGTCACTGGAATCATTTCTATGCAGGTAAAATTTCCAGTGGCAGAACAAACTTTTTGAGTGCTTGTCTGATTGTTCACTAATTGGGTGATCAAATAACAATAAGGGCCTCTTTCATTTAACACAGTACAAATTCCAGGAACAATCATCATATCTACTTCACTATAGAACCCATCAATTACAGTTATTAATTCTTGGGGTTCACTAGTAGTGATATCATGTACTTTTATCTCTACTGATCCATTTGTTCTCCATTCAATTGTTTGCTCATATACATTATCTTGAACTTTAAAGAATAATTTCTCTGAGCAAAATTTCAGTAAATCACTGAGATGTGAAAGTCTTGGCCAATGAGTTTCATTGGAATGTGTAGTACTGTTTGTATCTGGATAAGTTACAGTGGTGGTGGCAAGGGTCAAGGGACTAGTGGTGGGTGTAGTCTTTGTAGTGGCAAGGCGTTTTTGATATTCATCATCTGAAAGCCAATTAGGGAGGGCAGTGCATCCTGAAGGTACCTGTCCATAAGCACAAAGCCCTGATCCTGGAAAGAATCCACCCCACCACTGGACCCCACATTCCCAGGAACGTTCCCCACAGTTCCCTCCTTGCCAATAAACAATGCTTCGTTTCTTCCACCAGGGCCAGTTCTTAATGTCTTTTGTAGTTAGAAAGTTCTGGACTTTGGTGGTTTCAGCAGAGCGAGTGTTTCTTCTTTTCTTCTTCAAAAGCAGTTGTGATTCACCATAATACAGGGGAGAGGTTACTAGCACTTCACCCTGTACTGGTGTGGTTCCTGTAAAAGAATTCAAAGGCACAGTAGATCTGTCAGTGGACAAGGGAGAGGTTACTAGCACTTCACCTTGTCCTCTTTCCCTGCTGTCCAGGAGGCACAGCAGAGCTAGCAGGAGAAACAGGCTGATCAGTAGCTGGAGAATCCTCTCCAGGCGGAGGGGTCTTTTTGCAGTGCGAAGCATGGGTCCAGGTGGGCAGTCCTTGGCACTTCACAGCAGTGTTGGTAGTTAGCAGGACTTGGAAAGGGCCTTTCCAGCGTGGAGCCAGGGCAGTCTTTCGCTGATGGACCTTTATGTAGACCCAGTCTCCTGGTTCCAGCGAGTGGCAGGGCTGCACAGGATCCTTGGGTAGTGCTTCTTTCACCTGTGTATAGAAAGACTTAACACATTTCATTAGTGCCTGACAATACTTAAGCATTGTGTCATCCATTAAATGAATGTCCATCTGAGCTAGGGTCAGTGGGGGCGCAGTTGGTAGTCTCATCGGGCGCCCTGTCAGAATCTCATGAGGGCTGAGTCCAGTCTTTCGATTGGGAGTGGCCCTCATACTCATTAGTGCCAGAGGAAGGGCATCTGGCCACTTCAAGTTTGTTTCAGCACAAATCTTGGCCAGTTTATTTTTCAGAATTCCATTCTGGCGTTCCACTGTCCCAGCAGACTGCGGATGGTGGGGACAGTGAAGGTTGTGTTGAGTCTGCAAAGCTGCACATAACTCTTTTACAATCTGTCCAGTAAAATGAGTTCCACGGTCACTGTTGATACTCACAGGGATGCCAAATCGTGGTAGAAAATCTTTAAGCAGAAGTTTCACAACAGTCCTGGCATCCGCTTTCCTGCAGGGAAAAGCTTCAACCCAATTTGAAAATACATCCACCAAAACCAATACATATTCATAGCCACAACATTTAGACAGTTGAATAAAATCAATCTGAATATTTACAAAAGGTCCCCAAGGGGGAGGGTGAGCTGCCTGCCTAACTTTAACAGCTTTACCAATGTTATGCTGCTGACAAATCACACATTGTTGACAGTAGTGATGTGCAATGACTGGGAACCCGAACGCACACCAATCTCGGTTAACTGCAGCAACCATCCCCCCTTTGCTCACGTGAGCCATTCCGTGGTATACACGAGCAAGATAGGGCATTAGCATCTTCGGTGCAACCAGGCGACCAGCTGGGGCACGCCAAAGATGATCAGGGTGTAGAATACAGCCATTAGCACTCCAAAAACGTTTCTCAGCTGCCGGTGCAGCTTCCTGGATCTTGGCCAGATCCTCAAGGGAGGCTAGTGGAGGCTGTTCAATCAAAGCACAAGTATATTCAGCCTGAGGTGCAGAAAGGGCCGCGGCTTTGGCTGCAGAGTCTGCCAAAGCATTTCCACGGGTAACTTCATCATGAGGGGTCTGGTGAGCTGTACATTTCACGACAGCTATAGCTTTGGGCAATAAAAGAGCATCTAAAAGAGCAGAGACATAGACTGTTCTTAATAGGAGAACCTGTGGATGTAAGAAAACCTCTATACTTCCAGAGCAAACCATAATCATGTACCACTCCAAAAGCATAACGAGAGTCTGTATAGATTGTGACTGCTTGATCCTGTGCTAGAATGCAGGCTCGAGTTAAAGCTACAAGTTCGGCCACTTGAGCAGAAAACACAGAAGGAAGAAAAGCACTTTCAATAACAGCATGTGCAGAACACACAGCATAACCAGCAACCAATTTGCCCTTAGAATCTCGCAAGCACGAACCATCTACAAAGTAAATAAGATCAGGATTTTGCAAAGGCACATCTAGTAAATCATCTCTTGGACGAGAGAGAACCGATGTCACAGACACACAGTCATGTGGGTCTCCATCTTCGGGCCCAGGCAACAAGGAGGCAGGATTTAGAACAGGGCAACGAGCCAAAGTAATATGAGATGAAGACAACAAGACAAGCTCATATTTTGTAAGACGAGACGTGGATAGATGCTGTGTCTTAGATTTTAACAAGAGAGCAGCCACAGCATGAGGAACAGCAACAATCAAAGGAGATCCTAAGACAATAGATTCAGATACCTGAACAGCAAGAGCTGCTGCAGCTACAGCACGCAGGCAAGGGGGAAATCCAGCTGCCACAGCGTCTAGGGCAGTACTGTAATAAGCAATGGGACGGTGTTTGTCTCCGTGCCTTTGCGTTAATACAGCCAAAGCAAACCCATTACGCTCATGACAGAAAAGAGTGAATGGTTTAGCATAATCAGGAAGTCCCAGGGCTGGTGCACTGGACAGACTTTGCTTGATAGCAACAAAAGCTTGTTCAGCCTCTGGAGACCAAGGAAGAGGCTCAGGGGTACCTGACTTAGTCAGATCCTGTAAGGGTTTAATCACTGTTGCATAGCCTAAAATCCATTGTCTACAGTACCCAGTCATGCCAAGAAAAGTACGCATTTGAGAAATAGTTCCAGGCCTAGGCATATTTAGAATAGCTGAAATCCGAGAATCTGATAAATGACGAGTACCAGGAGAAATATCATGACCAAGGTAATGAACCTTGGGCTGACACAGCTGTAGTTTTTCCCGGGATGCCTTATGACCCTTAGCAGCTAAAGCAGTCAAAAGAATCAAAGTATCAGTTTTACAAGATTCAAAAGAGAGGGATGCCAACAAAAGATCATCCACATACTGTATAAGCACTGATTTACCTGGAAAAACCACATCATCCAGATCCTTCTTCAGGATCTGGGAAAACAAGGAAGGGGATTCAGTATACCCTTGGGGTAACCGAGTCCAGGTGTACTGGCATCCTTTATAGGTAAAGGCAAACAGATACTGACTCTCAGGGTGAATGGGGATAGAAAAGAAAGCTGAACATAAGTCCACAACAGTAAAGTAAGTAGCTGAAGGTGGAATACAAGAAAGAATTGTAGCTGGGTTTGGAACCACAGGAAAGGAAGGTAAAACAACAGCATTAATCGCGCGGAGATCTTGAACAAACCGATAAGTGTTCTTTCCTGGCTTCTTTACAGGAAAGATAGGAGTATTACAAGAACTGGTGGTAGCAACAATAATACCCTGCTGTAATAAAGACTCCATTACTGGGGCTATACCTTCCTCTGCCTCAGGACGCAGAGGATACTGGGGAACTCTTGGCAAAGCTTTAGAAGGATCAACAAAAATCTTAACTGGTTCAGCGGTCCGAATCTGTCCCACTTCATTGGCATGCTGAGACCAGAGATGAGGAGGAACTTGTGATAACAAATGCACAAGGTCAGGGCTACGAGTTGTTGGTAATTTAGCTGGCTCCTTTATGTGGAGTGTAGCCAACACTAGATTGGTATTCTCATCAGGAACCTGTAAGAATACGCCATCTGGTGTGCAATAGATAGTACAACCTAATTTACACAAAAGATCCCTTCCCAGCAGATTCACAGGAGAGGAGGGGCTGAGCAAGAATGCATGCTTGTCAGCAAGGGGCCCTAGTGAGACAGCAAGGGGTTTTGTGACAGGATGCGAAACAGGTTGATTTGAAATGCCCACAGCATTTACAGACAAAGTTGACAAAGGAACAGAGGGAAACTCCTCGGATCTTAGAGCAGATCTAGTAGCTCCAGTATCCACAAGACAAGTAACAGTTTGTCCCTCAATTTCACAGTTTACAAAAGGACCTTCTTGATCAATGGGAATTAAAGGATTCATGATGTAGTTACGTTCCCTCAGGCTGTCCTAGTATGAGGTAGTTGGTGGGGTAAAGGTAGATGCTTCAGGATTTGGGAAAGGAGGTGGAGGGTTCTGTGATAATCGGGCTGGGCATGCATCTTTCCAGTGACCCTCTTGGCCACAAATGTGGCATGCAGTGTACCTAGATTGGGCAGGATACGAGGGACCCTTCCCTCTTCCTCGCCCACGACCTCGTCCTCGTCCTCGTCCTCCTCTCATTCCCCCACGGCCCTGGTTTTGATAAGTTTCTAACTGCAGGGTCAACAGTTTTGTTTCAGTATTCTCTTTCTTCTGCTCTATGCAAGCTGCACAATGATTGGCGACTGTCACCAATTCAGAAAGGGTTTAGTTTGCCAGCCAATGCAGATAGTTCTTAACTGCTGCTGAATCTTTGGTAAGAGTCCCTGAACAAAAGCAGCCCCTACGGCTTCTCTGGCATTTTCAGCTGGCTGAGCAATTCCCGAATGCTGTTCAAAAACCTTAGTCAGCCTATCTAGATAATCAGCAGCGGACTCTCCTTTATTCTGTTTACAGTAGGTGATCTTTGTCCAAACTGTCTTCTTAGGGCAGACTTCCGTGACAGAATTTACGAGACGGTCCCTAGCCTCTCTCAAATTATGATCAATTCCAGGGTCGGCAGCTGGCCAGGCTGCCTGTCTGGTAAGCCGTTGTCGAACTTCGGCTGGCATAATCATTCGCAAGAGTTGATTAATGTCTGCCCAAGATGGATTATAACACTGAACCACCGTCCGGAGTTCGTCCCTAAACTTTTCTGGTTTCTTCCTGATATTAGGAAATTCCTTCACCAAGTTTCTCAAATCTCCTGGTGACACGGGGCATGCACTGTAACCAACTGTCCTGCATTCCCAGGCAGGTCTCTTAAAGGAACCTGGAGTGCATGTGCCACACTTCTAGTAAAATAACGGGTACTTTCCTCAGAAAGATTAGAATCAGGGGAGCTACTGGGAGGCTCAGAATCATCTCTTTGTGGTGAAGAGAAGGCTTCTCTCCCAGGGGAAGAGAGAACAATGTGTGCAGCTGATACATGCGGTGGTGAAACTGGCACTGCCGGGTGAGATTCGTTAGCAGACCCAGGCTGTGCAGGGGGAGGAGGCAGCACGGGCTGCTGCTGCTGCTGAATGTTACTGAAGAAATCTAAAATATCCTCAGCAGTTTCCTCCTCACTGTCAGATCTAACTAATTGGGGATAAAGGGGAGCAGAAGGAATTGCTCGAGCGGGAAGAGGATACACAGGAGCTGAAGGAATCACCCTAGGGGGAAGACAGCTGGATGCCTTGCATTTAAGCTGTAAATGTTGCACTTGAGCTTTTAACTTTTCCTGGGAGTCCTTTAGACTCCGCACTCGAGACTCATGGAGTCTCTTTGTTGCTTCCTCCCACCAACAGACAAATTGCTCCCACTGTGTATCAGAGGCTTTTGGTGAAGCCAGAGTTTCTTTAAGGTATTTAAGTTTGTCTAAATCAAAGGTACCTTCTAGTGGACATTGTTTAGATGGATTAGCACGCGTGTAAAGATTCCAACTGTCTAAATACCTGCAGGTTTTCGGGCCATAATGTACGTACATGAAATAAGCTGGGGTACCCTTAGGGGGTGAAAAGGAAGACTTAGACTGTCCTCCACCCATTTTCCAATCACACACTCAAAAGGGGAAGGATGCCCTGTCCGCGCTAGCGGCTCAAAAACTAAGGACTCTCCCTACAGGGTGTTCACACAGGAGTGACTAACGAGGATAGCCATGACCCCCTACACCTCCCTTCAGCAAAGAGCGTCGGCTAATCTCAGAGAGAAAGCGCCGCTTACTCTGTTGCATCCAGTGAGATGGTCAGACTGTCAGTGGCTCACACGGAGAGGAAAAGGGGAGGGAAGATGGGTGCACACACTCCTAGACCCAGGTAGCCTCCTCGCCGGACGATGCCAGGCCGAGTCAACCTACATGGGTCGGATCTCCTAAAGATCCTCTAGTTACCGGGCTTGCGTTAGAGTAGTTCTGGTCACGAGCCAAAAGACTTCGCAGAGTACTCTGGGCGTCTTCCGGTAACACTCAATTCACACTGTGTACACACACACACACAGACCACACACACACCAACATACCAAGGCCTTCTACCAGGTACTACTCCTGAGTACCTCCAGGTACTATTCCCAAGTACCTCGATGCATCACTTGAGGCGGTAAAAACCCCTCTTGAGGCGGTAACAACCCCTCAACACAGGTGCAAACCCTATGCACCTAGCATATGCTTACAGGGGGCGGCAAACAATTCCCCTATTACGCCGCTCAGCATCTGACCTTGCTGCACAGTCAATAAGTTCGGATGGCATGAGCCCAACAGGGACAGACGGCCCCACGGACAGTCCTCCTCCGACACCCCAATAGAGATTTCAAAAGGTCTCTTACCTCTATTGTGGCGCCATGGGGTTCGAAGGGGAACGATCTGTAGCAGCTGCCGTTGCCTCAGTGGGCGTTGCCATCCCGGACGAGCCCCCAAATTGTCGGAGAAAAACTGAGTTCTCACTATTTTGTTTAGGTACAGCAAGTCAGAAGCTTTATTAACTCTCACATGTGCAGAGGAGAGAGCAAAGCAGGTCTCTCCCTGGTAACTAATTACAGCAAGCATTTATACCTTTCATTACAGAAATAATGAGGGACAGCAGCATTTTGTTTATACATAGGCCATCTTGATATCTCATTTCCTCACTTGTTTTGACTCTTGCCAACATACAATTATTTTCTATACCTTATCTACACAAGGTCTTCTACACTTTATCTATACTGAGGTCATCATGACTTCTTACACAGTTCTTTCTCACCCGCCTCACACAATCCTCGCTTCTACAAATCTCGCGTTATCAGGGTTACAGTTAGCCTGACTCTTGCTAACAAACGTCATGCATTGCAGTTTCCTTCTGTCAGTTCTTTTCTCTGCTTCCACAGGTACACTCTTTCATTACAAGGTCGCATATTTCGGCTTGCAGGCAGCCATGGTAGGCCACAGTGTTTTGGCTTTTTTAACCTTCTTAACATGCGGGAAAGGTTGCAAACAGCAGCGCATTTCCCATATCAAGGATGAATTGAGTTGTCCATTTAAAATGGGTTTTCAATGTAAAAGGAGGGGCTGCGGTTTCCCGGTTAACATGCGGCACAAACACAAGTAAACCACCCCCCCCACACACACACACACGATTCTCTGGGATGATCACTTCACCCCTCCCCTCCTCTGCGTGGTTAACAGCGGGGAACATTTCTGTTCAGAAGAGCAGGAACGGGCGCCTCTGAATGTCCCCTTAATAAAATCACCCCATTTCAACCAGGTGACCGTGAATGATATCACTCTCCTGAGGATAACAAAGAGAGATAAGGAATGGATATTGTCTGCATGCCAGCAAACACCGGGACCATACGCTGCCATGCTTTGTTATGCAATGATTCCAGACTACGTGCTACTGGCCTGGCGTGGTAAAGTGTCCTACCATGGCGGACGGGATAAGGCAGCCCTCCCCAGAAACCTTTTGCAAACGCTTTGGGAGTACATAAAGGAGAGCTTTCTGGAGATGTCCCTGGAGGATTTCCGCTCCATCCCCATACACATTAACAGACTTTTCCAGTAGATGTACTGGCCGCGATTGCCAGGGCAAATTAATCATTAAACACGCTTGCTTTTAAACCATGTGTAATGTTTACAAATATTTACAAAGGTACACTCACCAGAGGTCTCCTGTGTGCCCTGAGGGTCTTGGGTGAGTTCGGGGGTTACTGGTTCCAGGTCCAGGGTCACAAACATATCCTGGCTGTTGGGGAAACCGGTTTCTCTGCTTCCTTGCTGCTGTGAGCTACCTACAGTACCTCCATCCTCATCTTCCTCGTTCCCCGAACCGTCTTCCCTGTGTGTTTCTCCAGTGAGAGAGTCATAGCACACGGTTGGGGTAGTGGTGGCTTCACCCCCTAGGATCGCATGCAGCTCCGCATAGTAGCGGCAAGTTTGTGGCTCTGCCCCAGACCTTCCCTTTGCTTCTCTGGCTTTGTGGTAAGCTTGCCGTAGCTCCTTAATTTTCACGCGGCACTGCTGTGTGTCCCTGTTATGGCCTCGGTCCTTCATGGCCTTGGAGATCTTTTCTAATACTTTTCCATTTCTTTTACTGCTACGGAGTTCAGCTATCACTGCTTCATCTCCCCATATGGCGAGCAGATCCCGTACCTCCCGTTCGGTCCATGCTGGAGCTCTTTTGCGATCCTGGGACTCCATCACGGTTACCTGTGCTGATGAGCTCTGCGTGGTCACCTGTGCTCTCCACGCTGAGCAAACAGGAAATGAAATTCAAACATTCGCGGGTCTTTTCTTGTCTACCTGGTCAGTGCATCTGAGTTGAGAGTGCTGTCCAGAGCGGTCACAATGAAGCACTGTGGGATAGCTCCCGGAGGCCAATAACGTCGAATTCCGTCCACACTACCCCAATTCCGACCCGCAAAGGCCGGCTTTATCGCTAATCCCCTCGTCGGAGGTGGTGTAAAGAAACCGGTTTAAAGGACCCTTTAAGTCGAAAGAAAGGACTTCGTCGTGTGGACGTGTCCAGGCTTAATTCGATTTAACGCTGCTAAAGTCGACCTAAACCCGAAGTGTAGACCAGGCCTTAATTACTGCCACAGTCCTGTTTTATTGTTTTTGTTTGTTTGTCTCACTTGGTAATTTTGTTGAGGGTCAAGAAGAACTTAGGAGTGAGCAAAATACAGGGAAGCAGGAGATGAAGGGGAAGCAGACACCGCAGAGAGCGCAGAGCCCCAGCTGGCACCAGGACGCCCACATGCACTAACAGTGGATGAGAGGATCATCCTGTTTCAGAGGAGGGGGCAGTGTGCTGATTCTGCTGGGCAGCAAACTCATCAATGTTCTTCTTTGACCCTCCAAGAGTTGGAGATGTGAATGAGAACCTAAGGGCCTGGATAAGTTTTGTTGGTTTGGATTTGGAGGAGAGGCCAGATATTAGAAATGTTATGTAGGACATAGCAGTGAGATTTGGACATGGCCTGGATATATGAGTCTAAAGAGGACTGAGTCAAAGATAAGGCACAGGTTATATGGACCTGAATGACTGGGAATATGGTGCTATTGTCCTCAGTGACAGAGAATGAGGAGAGCGGGGAGGGCCTGGAGGGAAAGACTGAGTACTCCACTCTGACTGTTGAGTTTGAGTTGAGACTGGATATCCACACTAGAGGTCAGAGAGACAGGCTGAGATTTTAGTTTGGACAGAGGGAGATGGGTCTGAAGCACAGCAGTGAACCTATGAATCACCAGCATAAAGATGATAGCTAAAGTCATGTGTTCAGAAAAGATCACCCAGAGATAGGATGTAGAGGGAGAAGAGGGGCAAGGATGGGGCTTGCAACCCCCACCAAAAACTAGAGGAATGATGAGGTGGATTCACTGAACAAAACTTGAAAGTATGATAGAGATGTAGGAAGAGACATGTGAGAGGACAGAGGCCTGGTCTACACACAGATGTTCCATTAATTTAATTAAAAATGGCTTAAAAACAATTTATATAAACCAGGGCAAACTCCTGCATGGACACTCCTATATTGATTTAAAACTGTCTTGTATAAGTTTAAATCAATTTGAGTGTCTACTTTCACTAGTTTAACTAAACTAGTTTAAAAACGTGCATTTAGTTAAACCAGTGCAACATTTTGTGTAGCGCTGGCAAGAGTCATGAAAGCGGAGAAAAGACAAGATTTCAAGAAGCATATGGTTGATGGTCTTGTAGGCAGCTGATAGGTTGAGGAGGATGAGGGTGAACTAGAGGTCCTGAAGGGATCATTAGAAATCTTAGGCCTGGTCTACACTAGGAAATTAGGCAAGTATAATTGTGTGAAAAATCCACACCCCTGAGCGACACAGTCAAACCAACCTAATCCCCAGAGTAGAAAGCGCTAGGTCGACAGGAGAAGGCCTCCTGTTTGCGTAGGTAGTGTCTTCACTGAAGTGCTATAGCAGTGCCGCTGTAGTGGTTTATGTGTAGACATAGCCTTAATGAGAGTCATAGGCGCTGAATCGGTGGGTGCTCCGGGGCTGGAGCACCAACAGGGGAAAATTAGCAGGTGCTCAGCACCCACCGGCAGCCAAGCTCCCCCTTCTGCCCCCACTCACACAGCGCCTCTCGGCCACCGGCAGCCCTGCTAACCAACTCCTCCCGCCTCCCTCCCAGTGTCTCCAGGATGCTCCAGGAGGGAGTGGGAGGAGCAGGGACGGGTCGTGCTTGGGGGAGGAAGCTGGGAAGAAGTGGGGCAGGAGCAGGATGAGGTGAAGCTGGGGCAGGGGCTTGGGGGAAGGAGTGGAATGGGGGCGGGGCGGAGGCTTGGAGGAAGGGGTAGACTGGGGACAGGTCCAGGGGTGTAGGGGGGGTGTTGAGTACCCCCCAGCTAAAGGGGAAGTCAGTGCCTATGGTGAGAGGGATTTCAATGGAGAACTGGGGGTAGAATGCAGAGAGGAGGGATCTAGAATGGAACTGGAGGAAAGGAATTCTAGACAGCAGGCACAAACGGTGCCATTGATGTGTTTGGAGATGATGAGAGATTGGGAATGAGGGCAATGTGGGATCGAAGGTGGCCTTTGTTAAGATGGGAAAGACCAGAGCATGCTTTCACTGGGAAGAGAAGAAACCTAATGGGAGTGAGAGGTTGAGGAAAAGAGTGTAAAGGGGGATAAGAATAGGTTGAGGGAGGTTACAAGATAGGAGGGAGGGGGTCACTGAGGGATATTTGATGGACTGGTGGAGGATAGATCATGTGATGAACCTTTGTATCCTGTAGTTATATACTTTTTAAAACATTTATCAGTGCAACATGACATGGAACCACAGAGGTCTGAATTGCAAACAGAAATAATCAGAACATGTTTTTAATTTTCTAAGGGGATGTGACAGGGTTGCATTCCATCCCTTTGTTCATCTTTGTCGCTTGCCTCTGGATCCTTTCCAGTTTCTCTACAGCCTTTTTATACAGCAGTGAACAAAATTGGACACACTATTCCAGCTGAGGCCTCACCAGTGCCAAGTAGACTGGTACTATCACTTCCCCTGACTTGCATGCTGGGTCTCTGTTAATGCAACCTAAAATTGTGTTTGTTCTTTTTGCAACAGCATCATATGGCTGACTCAGGTTGAGGTTGTGATCCACCACAACTCCTAGATGCTTCTCAAGAGTGCTGCTGCCAAGCCAGTTATCCTCCATTCTGTATTTGTGCATTTGGTTTTTCTTCCCTAAGTGTAGCACCTTCCATTTGTCTTTGTTGAATTTCATTTCGTTGACTATAGCCCAGTTCTCCAGTTTATCAAGATCCCTCTGTATTTTAGCTCTATCCTTCATGGTGTTGTCAACCCCCCTCTAGTTTGTGTCATCTTCAAATTTGATCAGTATGCTCTCTATACCTACATCCAGTTCATTAATAAAGATGTTAAACAACACTGGAGCCAGAACGAATCCCTATGGATCCCCACTTGTGACCTCCCTCCAATCTGACATCATTCCATGATGGCATCCTTCCAGGGCAGCCAGTGAACAGAAACAAGGGGAATTAACACAAACAAGTCATTCCAAAGTTGGGTTAAGGCTCTCTTCCTGTCAGGCTGTGGCCCTAAACTGAGTTCACAGGCAATAGAGGGGAATTGTTCCCTTTCTAGAACAATCAGCATCTGGCCTCCCTTCCCTTGTCAGGCAGAGGTCATCTTGGGAGCTCCAGCTTCAGTCAGGCAGTCTCTCTCCAAGAACTGAGGTTTGCTCTGCTCCCTAGTTCTCTTTCTCTTCAGCTCCCCCCTCCAATCCTGTTATCCCTCACAGGTGTGATGGTGCAGAACCACCTGAGCCCCCATTAGCCCTTTAACTCTGCGTTGCTCAGTGTGGTGTTTGCAAAGACCATCACAGAGGGGAAGATGTTAAATGACTTGCCCACATCAAGACTGTTTTGAAGACCTGTTGGACAGTTATCTGTATTGGGGCTGTGATGGGATATTGCCCTTTGGGGGCAGATTTATTTCTATGTAATATAAATATTGAAAACTGGCTGGTGGGATCCAGTCAAATAAGGAGAGAAGCTGGGATCCATTTCCTGGCTCAGTCTCAGAGTCCTCTCTTCCATCACTAACCAGATCCAGGACAGTTGTGAGGCACTGACCCCAGCAGAGGAGTGTTGGAGACCTGTTGTTCAGGTAACACAACAGTGGGGTGTCTACTGGCCACAGCTAAGGTCAAAAAGAAGTTTATGTGATGCTGGAAATACCCCTCTTTACTCAAAGCAAACAAGTCAAGCAATAAACTGAGTGTCCATGTCTGAGTTGGGTATGGTCAGGGGTGAGCTCGAGGGGGGAAGAAACATCTAGAGGAAATCCTGGCCCCAGTGACGTCAATGTCAAAACTCCCACTTGTGTCAATGGGGCCAGGATTTCACTCCTAGTTCATAGTTGGGATTAATCTTCCCTCAGGGAGTCCTAATCAGTCTCTCCCACTCTCTGAATAGTCAAACAATCTGTGATGGAGCTTTCTCTTCCCTCAGGAAGCCCCTTGTCTCACTAGATGGTCGTGAGATTTCCCAGCTCCCTCTATGTCTCTAGAGGTGGGTCATCTTGTGTCTTCAGGATAGATCATTAATGGCTTTCTGACCTGGCCTGGATGCAGTGTGGGGTTTGTATATGCCACCACAGGGCCCAAGTAGTAGGGGGGAAGGGGAGTGTGTGTGTGTTGCAGCTGCCACTGGTGCCCAGTCTGCAAGGGGAAGGGTCATTGGTGCACAGGGAATGACAGACTTGCCCTGGCTTCATGGGAGGCTTTCCAAAGCACAGGGTGGAACACACACTCCATGCACGGCTGGGACTGGCCATGCTGCTTTACTCCTGGCCTCTGTCTCTAGCCATCCCATCTGAACCTGTCTGGATTCCTTAGCTGCCTGGTCAGCTTCGTGTCTGAGCTCTCTGAGCACATAAAGGTGAAAGCTGATAAGGGGGAGGAGCAAGATGACTCTGCTCTCGACACAGAGTACATCAGCTTCTTCCCAAACTTCATCTGGACCGTGCGGGACTTCACCCTTGACCTGGAGATTGCTGGGAAGGAGGTGATGGAGGATGAGTATCTGGAGAGAGTGCTGACGCTGGATAAGGGTAAGTGCTCTGACAGGACTCCGGACAGAACTGCTGGCAAGGGAATCAGAAGGCACGGTACAACAGGCTCTGCAAGAGGGGAGGGAGAGGTGATGGAACCACTCAAAGTTGATGATCCTTTCACCTATACCAGGTCAGGGAACAACTATGGTTTGTATAATTGGGCTATAGTAAAGATGGTTCAGTTGTGAAAGTTGAGATCCTGTATAAAAATGGTCCCCATTGAAAACTGGGCTGTAGATTGGGAAAAAATAGTTTTCATATGATGGTGTCATGCGTGTTTGAAGCTCTCACATAGGTAGACTGTGCACTGTGTTAAACCATTTCTGAACTGGTGTAATACCTTTTATCTGTATATCTGAGTAGCTGTGGCAGATGTTACACGTATATGCAATACTGATTAACTTCCTACCAAGATACCTCCTCATTTGTAAACTCAGACACCTGTGGTGAAAACTTACAGCATTTAAACCTTCATCAATTTAAAGTGACTGAAAGAGGCATTTCAACCTTCTGTAGTTAAACACCTTTTGAGATCACTTCCAAAATAAGCTTCCATATCTTTAAAATTATTGGAGCAATTTTTGTTGTTACCAAGCTTGATGTTTGTGTGATGACTGGTCATCAGCAAGGAGTGAATTTGGGATGTCTAGGTCTAGACACATGAGCCTTTGTAGTCTGACCTCAAGGGTCAGGTTGTTAGTTTGGAGGCAGTACATAGGAACAGAGAACATAGGTCTTGGTCATCAAGTCTAGTCCCTGGCCATCTCAGGCAACCTTATCCTATAATCCCATTCAGACTCAGTAGCAGACTCATACATTTCTTCACTTGAATCACCCATGAGAGGGGGACAAATGCCCTTCTGGATTAATGTGGAATATATTTAGGTCTTGTCTGGATCTAGAAAACAGGACAGAGTTGAGTTTTCTAGCTTCAGACATGTGAGTGCATGGCATTTATTTAATTAATAGACTCATGTACCTTGGGACCTTTCTCCTCCACAGTAAATGCAGAAATTCTCCATGAGAATGCTGTCCTAGAGGGACCTTCTGCTCATGATTTGTCCCAGGTAGCACCCTTGCTGGAATCCAGGGTTTAAGACACACTACATGAACACCCCTAGAGCCCCACAGACCACAGATACTGTGAGTCTATCTTCCCTTTAATATATTTCTGTCAATATTGTGGTGCTCCCAGCAGTGACGCAAGAGCATGAGAACCAACATCTGGGCAGACTGTTAATAACCAGGGCACTAACCCGTAATTGGTTGTGAATTCTAGACTTAGATTTCACCAACCAACTGCACCAAGTGCAAATTCCTCAGGCATTCTAACAGCCAAAACAGAGTCACAGTTGCCTTGAATTCTCCAGTCTCTCTTACAACCCAGGTGAGCAAATCTTTGCGATAGATGGCCCCTTATACCAAGAGTAAGGGCACGTCTACACTTGCAAAGTTACAGCACCAGCAGTTACAATGCCACTCAGAGAGTGCAGAAGGAAAACTTCTGGTTTTGTGTTCACACTGACAGCTGCCTGTGCAATAGCGTGTTCACATTTGCGGCACTTGCAGCGCTTTTCGGAGCGGTGCCCTCTGGGCAGCTATCCCACAGAGCACCTCTTTCTCTTTTGCCACTAAGACTTGTGGGAAGGCAGAGGGAGTCACGGGACATCCTGGGTCCTGTCCCAATGCCCCGTGATGCATTACTTTGGATCCCAGCAATCACTATACTTCCGTCGCCATTTGGTGCCATCTTTCAAAGGTTTGGGTACTGTGTGCCCTGCCCTGCCTCTTTATGGCTGCAGGAACGGATCCTGAGCTGTTGACCAGTATGCTGCTAGCACTGACCAACACGTCACGAGTGGCAGTGGAGTTATTCCTTAAACTGTAAAGGCAAGAGGAGTGTGACATTGATCTTGCCACACATACTAGCTACGTCACAAGATTGCTTGTGGCATTCACAGAGGTGCTGATCACAATGGAACACTGCTTTTGGGCTCAGAAAACAAGCACTGAGTGGTGGGATCACATCATGATGCACATCTGGGATGATGAGCACGGGCTGCAGAACTTTCAGAAGAGGAAAGCCACATTCATGGGACTGCGTGATGAGCTTGCCCCGGGACTGCGTGATGAGCTAGCCCCAGCTCTGCGGTGCAAGGATATGAGAATGAGAGCTGCCCTGTCGCTGGAGGAGCGCGTAGCGATTGCACTGTGGAAGCTGGCTACTCGAGACAGCTACCGATCAGTCGCTAACCAGTTCAGAGTGGGAAAGTCGACCATTGGAGTCATGTTGATGGAAGTGTGCAGGGCCATTAATCGCATCCTGTTCCGAAAGACCATGACTCTGGGCAACATGTGTGACGTTGTGGATGGCTTTGCACAAATGGGCTTCCCTTACTGCGTAGGGATGATAGATGGCACGCACATTCCAAATCTGGCACCAGACCACATAGCCACTGAGTACATTAATCGCAAGGGGTATTTCTCAATGGTTCTCCAGACACTTGTGGATCACCGTCGGTGTTTCACAGACATTAATACAGGCTGGTCTGGAAAGGTGCCCGACGCACGCATCTTTCAGAACACTGGCCTATTCAAGAAGCTGTAAGCAGGGACTTTCTTCCCGGACCAGAAGATCACCGTATGGGAAGTCAAAATGCTCACTGTGATCCTGGGAGACCCTGCCTACCCCTTAATGCCATGGCTCATGAAGTCATACACAGGACAACTTGACAGCAGAAAGGAGAGCTTCAAGAACATGCTGAGCAAGTGCAGAATGACTGTGGGTGTACTTTTGGCCATTTAAAAGTCTGCTGGCGATGCCTGTATGGGAAGCTGGACATGGCCAATGACAATATTCCTGTGCTTATAGCCATGTGCTGTATGCTCCATAATATTTGTGAAGGGAAGGGTGAAAGCTTCACTCAGGGCTGGACCACAGAGGCTCAGTGCCTGGAGGTTGAGTTTGAACAGCCAGAGACCAGGGCTATTGGAGGGGCACAGTGCAGGGTCATAAGGAACCGGGGTGCCTTAAGGAGGCAATTTGAAGCTGAAAGCTACTAATATTTGTTGCTGTGCGTGTAATGCTAGGAGGTGATTGGTGCATGTGATGCAAGAAGGGGCCTTAACATAATTTTATGTTGCTTTGCAGGGCTCTTTTTGCTTTCAATTAATAGAATAAAGATTGTTTTCAAACAAACACAACTATTTTATTAAAAGACAACAATTGGAGGAGAGAGTCAAATGAAAAAATTCATCAGCAGGGAGGGGGGTGGGGGAAGGGAAGATCTACAGAGGAGGAGGGGTTCTGGGATGGCTAAAGGTTTGTGTATGTCCAGGGATCATACCCAACCTTCTCCTTTGGAGTACGATGCAGCGGATGCTGTACTTCAGCAGGGCCAAACTGCAGAGGGATGGGTGTTGAGTGCAGTGGGTAGTGGGAGTCCACAGTGCTGGACTGTGAGGAGGAAGGAGAGGAATGCTGTGGGTACAGACTGGAGCCAGGAGGTTGATAACAGTGTGTTGGCAGTGTGTGTGTGAGGCGCATGGGAAAGAGTTTTGCAACAGCGGCTGCAGAGGAGGGTGGGCACAGAGCTGCTCGGTTTGAAGAGCTAGCACAGTCTGGAGCGTGTTCACTTGGCGCTCCATAACTGTTAAGAGCTGTTCTCTGGCTTCTTTCTGGTGTGCTGCGTTCTCCTTTTGGTCCCTCTTCTCACTGTCCCAACACTCCTTCAATTCCTTTTTCTCGGCAGCGGAGTGCATCATAACCTCACGCATAAAGTCCTCCTGAGTTCTTGATGCTTCCTAATTCTTCGCAACTGTTCTGCTGCCAATAACAAAGAGGGAGGCTCCCAAGGTCATCTCTGTGAAGTTTAAATGCAACATTTTACAGAAGCAGTATTGTTTGCAACACAGACAACACTGTTTCAGTGCTTTAAAACACAGCCAGTACTCACACACCTGTCACTCACTGGCTGACCCCAGGAAAGCGCACATATGCCACAAGACCCCAGAATGGTGAGTAGCCGCAGGGGCAGGGTAAATCACTGTTCCCGGACCCTGCTGTACACTGGGCATGTGGCACTTGGGCACTTGGGGAGAGCCAGCACTGTACGGTGGGCCTGATCATCATTCCTGTCCCCACACTTTCCACAAGATGAGATCATTATGGAAGAGATCTTGCTGCTGAGGGTGAGCAGGGATTTGAATTTTTTGAATTCACTAGTTTTTTTTTCTCTCTCTCTCTCCTCTGCATTGCTGTGTACTCTGTTTCCCCCTTGGTGCAGGCCGGAACAGGGAGGTGATGGACTACAACCTCCCGCGTCAGTGCATCCGTGATTACTTCCCCACACGCAAGTGCTTCGTGTTTATCAGGCCGGGCAGTGAAAGGGACATGAAGCAACTGGAGACGCTCTCTGACAGCGCCCTACAGTCCGAGTTCCTGGAGCAGAGCGACAGATTCTGCCAGTACGTTCTCTGGGAGTCGAAGGTGAAGATGCTGAAAGGAGGGCACCACATCAATGGGCGAAGTACGTCATGGGCATGAGAATAACAAATCAATGTAATTGTCTGTGCAGCCATGTTGTCCCCACTGCGCAAGAATAAGAATAGGAAGAACATGTCATCAGCCTCCACTGATTCGCTTGCGGATAAAATGTAACTTCTAGTGTCCTAAGGAAACGGGGAATTTTATATCTCATGTACCCTGGCCCTATCTGCACCCCATTCCTGTTGCCCTCTCCCTCCTACTCCTCCAATGTGTCTCAGTAGTAGTAGTCATATTTTATTCATTTACTTTGTGGAAGCAGAGAAAGAACTGACAGGAAGGGGATGCAATGCATGACAGTTCATTAGCAAGAGTTAGGCTAACTGTAACCCTAATAACGCGAGATTTGTAGAAGCGAGGAATGTGTGAGGCGAGTGGGAAAGAACTGTGTGAGAAGTTGTTGCGACCTTGTGTAGATAATATGGAATGTAGACTAAGAGTCTACATTAGTGAGCAAAACAAGATATCAGAATGACCTATGTATAAACAAAATGCAACTGTTGCTCATTATTGTCTGTAACAAAAGGTATAAATGCTTGCTGTAATTGTTTACCTGTTGAGAGACCAGCTTAGCTCTCTCCCTCTGCGCAATTGTGAGAGTTAATAAAGCATCTGACTTGCTATACCTAAACAAATAGTGAGAACTCTGTTTTTCTCCGACAACTTATTTATTGTTTATTTGTATTGCCGTGGTGCCCAGGAGCCCTAGTCACGGACCAAGACCCCACTGTGATAGGCGCTGTGCAAACACAGAACAAAAAGATAGTCCCTGCCCCAAATAGCTTCCAGTCTCAGGGATTGTCTACAGTGGTGGAGCTGCACCAATGTGTAATGAGTCTGGTGAAGATGCTCTATGCTGACGGGCGAGAGCGCTTCAGTCAGCATAATAACTCCACCTTTGTGCTTAGGTCAGTGTAACTTGCATCACTCAGGCCTGGTCTACACTACGGGTTTAGGTCGACTTTAGCAGGGTTAAACCGAATTAAGCATGGACACGTCCACACAACGAAGCCCTTTCTTTCGACTTAAAGGGTCCTTTAAACCGGTTTCTTTACACCACCTCTGACGAGGAGATTAGCGATAAAACCGGTCTTTGCGGGTCGGAATTGGGGTAGTGTGGACGGAATTCGACGTTATTGGCCTCCGGGAGCTATCCCACAGTGCTTCATTGTGACCGCTCTGGACAGCACTCTCAACTCAGATGCACTGACCAGGTAGACAGGAAAAGACCCACGAAGGTTTGAATTTCATTTCCTGTTTGCTCAGCGTGGAGAGCACAGGTGACCCCGCAGAGCTCATCAGCACAGGTAACCGTGATGGAGTCCTCCCAGGATTGCAAAAGAGCTCCAGCATGGACCGAACGGGAGGTACGAGATCTGCTCGCCATATGGGGAGATGAAGCAGTGATAGCTGAACTCCGTAGCAGTAAAAGAAATGGAAAAGTATTAGAAAAGATCTCCAAGGCCATGAAGGACCGAGGCCATAACAGGGACACACAGCAGTGCCGCGTGAAAATTAAGGAGCTACGGCAAGCTTACCACAAAGCCAGAGAAGCAAACGGAAGATCCGGGGCAGAGCCGCAAACTTGCCGCTACTACGCGGAGCTGCATGCCATTCTAGGGGGTGCAGCCACCACTACCCCAACCGTGTGCTATGACTCTCTCACTGGAGAAACACACAGGGAAGACGGTTCGGGGAACGAGGAAGATGACGATGGAGGTACTGTAGGTAGCTCACAGCAGCAAGGAAGCGGAGAAACCGGTTTCCCCAACAGCCAGGATATGTTTGTGACCCTGGACCTGGAACCAGTAACCTCCGAACTCACCCAAGACCCTCAGGGCACACAGGAGACCTCTGGTGAGTGTAACTTTATAACTATTTGTAAACAGTACAAAAAAAAAGCAAGCGTGTTTAATGATTACTTTGCCCTGGCAATCGCGGCCAGTACATTTACTGGAAAAGTCTGTTAACATGTATGGGGATGGAGCGGAAATCCTCCAGGGACATCTCCAGAAAGCTCTCCTGGTTGAAATGGGGTGATTTTATTAAGGGCACATTCGGAGGCGCCCGTTCCTGCTCTTCTGACCAGAAATGTTACCCGCTGTTAACCACGCGGTGGAGGGGAGGGGTGAAGTGATCATCCCAGAGAATCGTGTGTGTGTGTGTGGGGGGGGTTTACTTGTGTTTGTGCCGCATGTTAACCGGGAAACCGCAGCCCCCTCCTTTTACATTGAAACCCCATTTTAAATGGACAACCCAATTCATCCTTGATATGGGAAATGCGCTGCTGTTTGCAACCTTTCCCGCATGTTAAGAAGGTTAAAAAAGCCAAAACACTGTGGCCTACGATGGCTGCCTGCAAGCCGAAATATGCGACCTTGTAATGAAAGAGTGTACCCATTGTTCTCTAAAATGTGTCTTTTTTAACCACCTCTCCCTTCTCCTCCGCCAGCTGCAAATGTTTCTCCTTCGCAGAGGCTCGTGAACATTAGAAAGAGAAAACGTAGGACGAGGGACGAGATGTTCACGGAGCTGCAGATGTCCGCCCAGGCTGATAGAGCATAGCAGAATGCGTGGAGGCAGTCAATGTCGGAGATGAGAAAAGCCCAATATGAACGAGAGGAGAGGTGGCGGGCTGAATCGCGGGAAGAACAGAGCAAGTGGCGGGCTGAAGACGATAGGTGGCGTCAGCTTGCAGACAGACGGCAAGAGGCAATGCTCCGTCTGCTGGAGCATCAAACTGATATGCTCGAGCATATGGTTGAGTTGCAGGAAAGGCAGCAGGAGCAGAGACCGCCGCTACAGCCCCTGTGTAACCAACAGCCCTCCTCCCCAAGTTCCATAGCCTCCTCACCCAGACGCCCAAGAACACGGTGGGGGGGCCTCTGTCCACCCAGTCACTCCACCCCAGATGATCGCCCAAGCATCAGAAGGCTGGCCTTCAATAAGAGTTAAAGTTTTAAAATGCAGTGTGTCCTTTTCCATCCCTCCTCCCACACCCATCCCAGGCTACCTTGGCAATTATCCCCCTACCTCTGTAAGGAACTAATAAAGAATGCATGAATGTTAAAAAAAAATGACTTTATTGCATCTGCAAGCGGGAGGGGAGGGTGGGGTGGGGTGGTTGGTTTACAGGGAAGTAGAGTGAACCGGGTCGGGGGGGGCGGGTTTGGAGGGTTCATCAAGGAGAAACAAACAGAAGTTTCACACAGTAGCCTGGCCAGTCACAAAACTCGTTTTCAAAGCTTCTCTGATGCGCACCGCGCCCTGCTGTGCTCCTCTAACCGCCCTGGTGTCTGGCTGCGCGTAATCAGCGGCCAGGCGAGTTGCCTCAACCTCCCACCCCGCCATAAAGGTCTCCCCCTTACTCTCACAGATATTGTGGAGCGCACAGCAAGTAGCAATAACAATGGGGATATTCTTTTCGCTGAGGTCTGAGCGAGTCAGTAAGCTGCGCCAGCGCGCTTTTAAACGTCCAAATGCACATTCCACCACCATTCGGCACTTGCTCAGCCTGTAATTGAACAGGTCCTGACTCCTGTCCAGGCTGCCTGTGTACGGCTTCATGAGTCATGGCATTAAGGGGTAGGCTGGGTCCCCAAGGATCACGATAGGCATTTCAACATCCCCAATGGTCACTTTCTGGTCTGGGAAGAAAGTCCCTTCCTCCAGCTTTCGAAACAGAGCAGAGTTCCTGAAGACGTGAGCATCATGTACCTTTCCCGGCCATCCCACGTTGATGTTGGTGAAACGTCCCTTGTGATCCACCAGGGCTTGCAGCAGCATTGAAAAGTACCCCTTGCGGTTTATGTAGTCGGTGGCTTGGTGCTCCGGTGACAAGATAGGGATATGGGTTCCGTCTATGGCCCCACCACAGTTTGGGAATCCCATTTCAGCAAAACCATCCACTATTGACTGCACGTTGCCCAGAGTCACTACCCTTGCTATCACCAGGTCTTTCATTGCCCTGGCAAATTGGATCACAGCAGCCCCCACCGTAGATTTGCCCACTCCAAATTGATTCCCGACTGACCGGTAGCTGTCTGGCGTTGCAAGCTTCCACAGGGCTATCGTAGGGTTACCATATTTCAGCAAGCAAAAAAGAGGACAGGAGGAGCCCCGCCATAGCCCCTCCCACTTCCCGCCCCCCCAGAACCCCCAACCCTCCCCCCGTTCCTTGTCCCCTGACTGCCCCCTCCTGGGACCCCTGCCCCTAACTGCCCCCCAGGACTCCACTCCCTATCTAAGCCTCGCTGCCTCTTGTCCCCTGACTGCCCCAACCCTTATCCACACCCCCACCCCCAGACAGACCCCTGGGACTCCCACGCCCCATCCAACCACTCCCCACCCCCTGACAGCCCCCCCCGCAGAACTCCCAACCCGTCTAAACCCCTCTGCTCCCTGTCCCCTGACTGCTCCGATCCCTCTCCGCACTCCTGCCCCCTGACAGCCCCCCCCAGAACTCGCAACCCATCTAAACCCCTCTGCTCCCTGTCCCCTGACTGCTCCGATCCCTCTCCCCACTCCTGCCCCCTGACAGCTCCCCCCCAGAACTCCCAGCCCCCCACCCCCCCGCTCCTTGTCCCCTGACTGCCCCCTCCTGGGACCCCTGCTCCTAACTGCCCTCCAGAACCCCACCCCCTACCTAAGACTCCCTGTTCCTTGTCCCCTAACTGCCTCCTCCTAAGACCCCCCCCCAACTGCCCCTCAGGACCCTACCCCCTACCTGTACCCTGACTGCCCAAAACTTTCTCCACTCCCCCCAAAAAGCCCCCCCCGTTTCTTGACTGCCCCCTCCAGAACCTCCCTGCCCCTTCTCCTGCCCCCTGGCCCCCTTACCCTGCTGCTCAGACCGGGTGTTGGGCTCTGTGTGAGCCGAGCCGGACACGTGGCTGCGCTCCCCAGCACAACAAAACCTGGTCCCTGGCCCTGCACAGTGCTGCTGGACCGGGCTGCAGGGGAGAGCTGCCGGCTCAGAATGCAGGGTGGATCCGGCTCCTCTACAGCTGCTCCTGAGTCCAGCCCGGGACTTTCCTGCAGCCCTCCCAGCTGCTCGCTCTGCTCTGCCGGGGAGGGGGGAAATCCTGGACATTTTGAGTGCTTTACAAATTCCCCCCGGACGCTATTTTTAGAACAAAAAGGAGGACATGTCCGGGTAAATCCGGACGAATAGTAACCCTAGCTATTGCCACTCGCTTCTCAACTGTGAGGGCTGCTCTCATCTTGGTATCCTGGCGTTTCAGGGCAGGGGAAAGCAAGTCACAAAGTTCCATGAAAGTGCCCTTACGCATGCGAAAGTTTTGCAGCCACTGGGAATCGTCCCATACCTGCAGCACGATGCGGTCCCACCAGTCTGTGCTTGTTTCCCGGGCCCAGAATCGGCGTTCCACGGCATCAACCTGCCCCAGTGACACCATGATTTCCACATTGGTGGGGCCTGTGCCTTGTGAGAGGTCTATGTCCATGTCAATTTCCTCATCACTCTCGTCGCCGCGCTGCAATCGCCTCCTCGCCTGGTCCGGGTTTCGCCTTGGCATGTCCTGGCTCTGCATATACTCCAGGACAATGCGCGTGGTGTTCATAGTGCTCATAATTGCCGCGGTGATCTGAGTGGGCTCCATGATCCCAGTGCTAGCTATGGCGCCTGGTCAGAAAAAAGGCGCGAAAGTAGTATCTGATGGACCAGGAGAAGGAGGGAGGGCGGGCGGGAGGGAGGGAGGGCCGAGTGACGACATGGCGTACAGGTACAGGAACAGGGAGAAACACAAACAACTGTCACACAGAATGGTCCCCCCAAAGATTAAACTGGAAACCCTGGGCTTAGCAGGCCATTGATTTCACGGAGGAAGGGGAAGCAAATGAATACAGAACAAATCTATTTTTTACATCTTAAGGTGGCAGCCGACGGTGCAGCATGAGTGATAGCCTCTCCAGTATGACGATGACGGTTACCAATCATAAAATACCATCATCTGCCAAAAGGCAAGGGGCTGCTGCTGTGTAGCAATGCAGCCCCACGTCTGCCAGCCCCACGTCCGCCAGCACCCAGCATCGCCCTCGCCCTCTTCTGGGTGCTTAGCAGACAATACTGGGCAATTGGCAGAAAATAGTATATTACGACTGGTAACCAACATCATCAAAACAGTAGCATGTCTGCCCAGGTGGCCATGATTGACAGCCATACCAGTATGACGACGATGGGTACCAATCATAATATACCATCACCTGCAAGGGGCTGGTGCAATGCAGCCCTACGGCTGCCAGCCCCACGACTATCACTCATGCTACACCGTCTACCGCCAAAAGGCAGTTAGCAGCTGCTGCTGTGTAGCAATGTAGTCCCACGTCTGCCGGCACCCAGAGGACATATGGTGACGGTGAGCTCAGCTGAGCTGAGCGGGCTCCATGCTTGCCGTGGTATGTTGTCTGCACAGGTAACCCAGGTAAAAATGCGCGAATCTATTGTCTGCCGTTGCTGTGACGAGGGGTGAGGGGCCTGACGACATGTACCCAGAACTGCCCGCGACACTGTTTTGCATCATCCGGGCATTGGGATCTCAACCCAGAATTCCAATGGGCGGCGGAGACTGTGGGAACTGTGGGATAGCTGTGGGATAGCTACCCATAGTGCAATGCTCTGGAAGTCGACGCTAGCCTTGTACTGTGGACGCGGTCCGCCGACTAGAGCACCTAGAGCATTTTATTGTGTGGACACACACAATCGGCTGTATACAACCGATTTCAATAAAACCGGCTTCTATAAATTCGAACTAATTTCGTAGTGTAGACGTACCCTCAGGGCTGTTATTCACACCCCATGAGCAATGTAAGTTATACAGAAATAAGCTCTAGTATAGACCAAGCCTAACTATAAGACAAGAGAAACAGGTGACAGACAGACAGATGGGGGGAGCCCGAAGAAACGAGATCATAGTAATTTTCAGTCCCTTCCTCACCATTCACCAGCTGCCCCTTCCCTCCCTTCCTCCCTCACCCCCTGGGAACTGCCCTGCCTCTCTCCCCAGCTTTTCCTGGTCTGTTCCCCACCCCCTTCTCAGCTGGCCACCTGGCCATTCCTCACCTTCCGTGTAAACCAGTCCCTTTACTGGCCCCTTGCCAGCTGCCTCTCGCTCTAATAACTCATAGGACTCAGATTATCAGGCTACCAGGGACCACTGAATTGTGACTATCTGGTCAGAGCTCCTGCATAGCACAGGCTGGAGAATTTCACCTCATCATTCCTGCCTCCAGCCTGACTACCTGGGCAGATCTTACAGATGGCGAATCCCAGACTTGTCAGAAAACAGAAAGCTTGGTCAGTGGAGCCTATTAGTGAGCAGCGCTCAGTCCTGTGTTAATGGTGGACTTACTTTCCTTAGTTTTTCTGAACAGATAGAAACCCTTATCTGCCACCAAAATGTTACAGATTTTGAGATATCAGCATATAAAATAATCCAGTCCCTGAATTTCTATAGGGCACTTTCCCCTTCCCCATAAGCCATACTGCATCAGCCAGGGACTTAAAAATTCTCCAATGTGTCCTGGTCTCTTCCCTATGCCCTCGCAGTCATCCCGTCTCCTCCCCAGCGCTCCAATGGGTTTTGTTCCCTTCCCAACCCTCAACTCACCTACCCCAAGCCTCTCACCCCTTCGGATGTGCCCTGGTACCTCCAGCACACCTCCCAGTTACCTTATCCTTTATGTCACATCCAATGGGCCTTCTCCATGTCCCTGTGAGCTCCGCCTCCCTAACCATCCTAGCACTCAGGCACTGGGGGATCTTAGGGCTGCACTCTTTGACAACCCCATCCCAGCTACCCCTTCCTTCCTGCCTGTCCTGCTCTTTGGCCATCTCTGCTGGGAAGCCTGGCCAAACCACTGCTTTTTCTGGTGTCAGCTGCCAGGCTCAGGGCAGAGCAGGGGGATTAATCTGACACTGGGGAGTGAGCTGTGTGTGCTCAGAAATAGCCTTGCCACAACGAGGGTCCAAAGTCACCTTCTCTTCTCCTACCCTCACTTCTCTCACAAGGCCCAATGCACCATCACCCTGAGCTTTGTGCACTCATCTACACCAGTGCAAGTGAGTGTGAAATGGCAGCAATTTTCCACACCCATTTTGCACTGGTGTAAATAGCTGTACAAGGGACCAGGCAACGGTGTTCCAAGGCCATAATGTCCAAGTAGGAATTCCTCTGACTCACACAAGACAGGACTGTTGAGGGAAGGCAAGGATGTGCTGTTTTTAGGATCCCCGTTTCTTAGATTTCCCATTAATTACATACTTGTTTGTAATTAGCTTGAAAATTGTTCTGGACTGCTCTATGGCTGTTCAGGTTGTCTTCTGAGGCCAGAGTGCTTTGCTGAAACAAAATGAAGGTGAATTTACATATCTCTGACTTTCCAGTGAACAATTTTACTATGTCATCAGCATCTCTTTAAGAGCTTAGTGTAAGCTAGGCTTGTTCAAATGAGCTTTCTGTTGATATTTCCAGGGTTAATTAAGTGATAGGTAAATTTCTTAGGACTAGTCGCCATAGGTAAGAAATTAAGGATGATGCTGGAAATACAGCATGGACATTTATGCATGTCCCCACAGATATATGTAGATAGGACATTAGTTAGCTAGAAAGATACATGCTGTGTCTCCCTAAATGGACCCCATCACCAGAGTGTCTGAGGACTTATCTCCATGGGGAAATTTACTGGAAGAACTATATACAGGTACAATTATAACACTCTAGTTATAGCAATACAACTCCCCATGTGGGCACTCTTATAACAGTATAGTTCTGCTGGTAAATTTCCCCATGTAGACCAACACGGAGAGTAAGTAGAAACAGAATGAACAATGACAATCTGTCTTTTTCTTCACAGCATGTAGGAAAAACAGCTTTATTAATTTATAAAAGTGTTTAAAATGTACATGTGAAAACAGTTTAAAAGGAAACCCAAGTCAAAAGAGATGAGTTTCACATTTAGTTCCTTATGTCGTGACTGAGGCCCGTGCTCAAATTTCTCTATTGCAGAAGGTTTCTTGGTTCAAGGATATAGATTCATAGATTCTAAGGCCAGAAGTGACCATTGTGATCATCTAGTCTGACCTACCCTATAGCAGAGGACAGAGAACTTCCCCAAAAAGCAGATCTTTTAGAAAAAATCCACTCTTGGTTTAAAAATTGTCAGTGATGGAGAATCCACCACCACCTTTGGTAATTTTTTCCAGTGGTTAATTACTCTCACTGTTAAAAATTTATGCCTTATTTCCAATCTGAATTTGTCAAGCTTCAACTTCCAGCCATTGGGTCATGTTAGACATTTCTCTGCTAGATTGAAGAGCCCATTATTAAACAAGACAGTAATGAAGTAACCCCTTAACCCTTTCTTTGTTAAGCTAAACAGATTGAACTCCTTGAGTCTGTCACTAGAAGGCAGGTTTTCCAGTCCTTTCATCATTCTTGTGGCTCTTTTCTGAACTCGTTTATCAACATTGTTCTTGAATTGGGGTGGACCAGAACTGGACACAGGATTCCAGCATTAGTTGCATCAGTGCAAAATACAGAAGTAAAACAACCTCTCTACTCATACTCGAGATTCCCCTGTTTAGGCATCCCAGGATCGCATTCGTTTTTTGGCCACAGTGTCACACTGGGAGCTCATGTTCAGCTGATAATTCTCCACCACCCCCAGAGTCATTGCTTGGTGTGGCAGGATTGTTCAAAGCAGACAAACTCTTCTGGTGATATGAAGCTTTCAAGCCTAGATCTGCAGCTGATGTAAATCAATGTAGCTCTACTGGAGTCAATGGGCCAGATCCCCAGGTGATGTAAATCAGTGTAGCGCCAGCTGGTGTAAATTAACATAGCTCCACTGGATTCAATAGGCCAGATCTGCAACCAGTGACTCAGCATAGCTACATTATAGCAGAGTGCCCGCTCTACAACAGTTAGGGTTCAATGAACGTTTCTGTTTAAAGATGGAGTACTCTAAGTGCTCTAAAATCCACCTGGATTGTCTTGAAATTTGCTCTGGGAGTGGGAGGTACTGTTAGTGGTCCAAATTTCAGGTCATTTGAGCAAGAATTTCCCCAAGATAAGGCCCCCATAAAAACAGCATTTTCCAAAATCATCTCATCCTTCTAACTCTCTTGGCCCACATCTGGGGCTCAGACTATGACTTTGATCCTCCCCAAACCAATCTCATCACTGAACATTTATCTCAGCTGGTGCAGGGCACTCACTGCCTCTTTGGGTGGGTTATATCAAGGGTAAAGGGAGTAACTTTGGATGGCGCATGCCAAGCTGATTCGCCTAAAAGAGTGAATGGGCATGTGCAGAAATAGAAGCAAACAGCACTGTTGAAGCAAGAGGGTTTGCAAGCAGACAGATGTTGCAATACATAACTGATGCAAGATGACATGCTGAGAACCTGAGGCACTGTAAGTTTGAGCCCTACCACTGGCAGGTCATAGAGACTGTGTGATGGCCATGTCCCCTGTTCTCTATCTGCAGCCTGCAGAGGCTCCTTTGGATGAATTGCCCATCCCTGAGACCAAAATTTCTGGTTTAAGAGCGATATTTGGAAGTGCCCTAAAATCCACATGCAGACTGTGATGGCACTTTAGAGCTATAGCGAAGAAGAAAAGCATTAATTAAGCTGAGGAAAGAAGAAAGGCCCAGATCCTCAAAGGTAATTAGGCTCCTAACTTACTCTTGGGGGCGGGGTCTGACCCCATCTCCCTGCCCCCCGAGTAAGCTTAGATTTGGAGGGCCCTGCTCCTCAAGTGGGATTGTGCCCCACACTCTCCCCACCCACCGTGCTATCCAGGATACTAAATGCCTGAGGATAAGGTGATGGGAACTCCCACTGAGACAGATGGGCCACTTCACACTTCTCTGGGCCTCCAGTGCTGCTGGTGGGTGTATAGAGCCCTTTCTCCAGACAACAGGCGGAAACACAGGGCAAGGACTCTGCATCTCCACTTTGCTAGCCCTCCCTCCTCCCAGCCCCACCACCTTCCCAAGTCCCCTGGCCCCTCCAAGGTCACCAGAGAGTGGAACAGCAAAGAGGAGGGTGCAGCTCGTGTGCGTGCACGGAATTGGAGCAGGAGTGTGTGAGCAGGTGAACACAAAATTGGGCAGAGTGGAGGGAATACTGGAGGAGTGGAGCAGGGTCAGAGCAGTGATGGGGAGTTGTCAGAACAATCGGCGTCATGGAGGGAATTTATAAGAGCAGAGCAGTGAGTTGAGCCAGGCTTTGGATAAACTGACAAGGAGAGACAGTCCCTGCCCTAGCTGAGATCAGGGTCCTGTTGTGCCTGGTGCTTCACAGATACACAGTCCCTGCACTACAGAGCTCACATTTTTATGTCAAGTTACAATAAGGACATGGGCAAACAGAACGGGTGTTGTGTGGGAGGTGGAAAATGGGGAGGTAATCGTGAAATCAGCTAGTGTTGTACAGTACCTAACAATCATGTACATGTATCTGCCCTGGAAACTATGGTTCTACCGCAAGTGTACATAACAGATGGGTTCGCTCATGTGGTTAAAATTAATAATGTGCTTAAGTGTTTTGCTGCATCTGGGTCAGAGTGTTCAGCACCTCACAGGATAGAGCCCTCAATGACTTGGAAGGAGACAAATTAGAGACAGTCCAGAGGACAGCAAAAAAAAATGATAAAAGGTTTAGAAAAACTGGCCTATTAGGAAAGTTTTAAAAAAACTGTGCATGTTTAGTCTTAAGAAAAGAAGACTGAGGAGGGACCTGATAATAATCATCAAATGTGTTAAGGCCTGTTATAAAGAGGATGGTGATCAGTAGTTCTCCATGTGCACTGAAGATAGGACAAGAAGTAATTGGCTTAATCTGCAGCAAGGTCGATTTAGGTTAGATATTAGGAAAACTTTGCTAACTATAAGAATAGTTAAGCTCTGGAACAGGCTTTCAAGGGACGTTGTAGAATCTCCATCACTGCAGGGGATGGATCACTTGCTGATTCCCTGTTCTGTTCATTCCCTCTGGGGCACCTGGCATTGGCCACTGTCGGTAGACAGGATACTGGGCTAGATGGACCTTTGATCTGACCCACTATGGATGTTCTTATGTTCTTATGAGGTTTTTAAGAACAGGTTGGACAAACACCTGTCAGGGATGGTCTAGGTTTATTTGTCCTTGCCTTACCACGGGGGGCTGGACTTGATGACCTCTCAGAGTTCCTTCCAGTCCCACATGATTTTTTTAAATCCCACAACCCATTCTACCACTGCCACCTCCTCTCTTTCAGCAACATCCACACATGCAGGTTCTCACCAGGCCATGAGTCTCTATATTCTCTCTAAAATCTACCCCACCCTCTGTCTCCGCTGATAAAATGTGTCCCTCACAGTTCACCTGGTGCTGTGTACCTTCTCCCCCACCTCTGCAGGCTGCCCAAAATGCTGCTTCTAAGGGTATGTCTACACTACGAAATTAGTTCGAATTTATAGAAGCCGGTTTTATAGAAATCGTTTGTATACAGCCGATTGTGTGTGTCCCCGCATAAAATGCTCTAAGTGCTCTAGTCGGCGGACCGCGTCCACAGTACCGAGGCTAGTGTTGACTTCCGGAGCATTGCACTATGGGTAGCTATCCCACAGCTATCCCAAAGTTCCCGCAGTCTCCGCCGCCCATTGGAATTCTGGGTTGAGATCCCAATGCCCGGATGATGCAAAACAGTGTCGCGGGAGGTTCTGGGTACATGTCGTCAGGCCCCTCCCCCTCCGTCACAGCAAAGGCAGACAATAGATTCGCGCCTTTTTACCTGGGTTACCTGTGCAGACAACATACCACGGCAAGCATGAAGCCCGCTCAGCTCAGCTGAGCTCACCGTCACCATATGTCCTCTGGGTGCCGGCAGACGTGGGACTGCATTGCTACACAGCAGCAGCTGCTAACTGCCTTTTGGCGGTAGACGGTGCAGTAGACTGGTAGCCTTCATCGGCGATCTGGGTGCTGGCAGCCGTGGGGCTGCATTGCACCAGCCCCTTGCCTTTTGGCAGTAGATGGTGTATTACGACTGGTAACCGTCCTATTACAAGTTGGATCATCGCACATTAGCAGAATCTTCCCTGAGCAGCAGATTGTGCAATAGGCCTGAAGGCCATCGTAATACACTAACTGCCAAGCGCCCAGTATTTGCTGCCAAGCACCCAGAAAGATGCCGAGGGCTATCAGTCACGCTGCACCGTCGTCTTAAGGTGTAAAAAATAGATTTGCTCTGTATTCATTTGCTTCTCCCTCCCTCCGTCAAATCAACGGCCTGCTAAACCCAGGGTTTTCAGTTTAATCTTTGGGGGGACCATTCTGTGTGAAATTGTTTGTGTTTCTCCCTGATGCACAGCCACCGTTCTTGATTTTAATTCCCTGTACCTGTATGCCATGTCGTCACTCGGCCCGCCCTCCCTCCTTCCCCTAGTCCATCAGATACCAGTTTCGCACCTTTTTTTGGAATTCTGGGTTGAGATCCCAATGCCCGGATGATGCAAAACAGTGTCGCGGGAGGTTCTGGGTACATGTCATCAGGCCCCTCCCCCTCCGTCACAGCAACGGCAGACAATAGATTCGCGCCTTTTTACCTGGGTTACCTGTGCAGACAACATACCACGGCAAGCATGGAGCCCGCTCAGCTCAGCTGAGCTCACCGTCACCATATGTCCTCTGGGTGCCAGCAGACGTGGGACTGCATTGCTACACAGCAGCAGCTGCTAACTGCCTTTTGGCGGTAGACGGTGTAGCACGAGTGATAGCCGTGGGGCTGGCAGCCGTAGGGCTGCATTGCACCAGCCCCTTGCCCTTTGGTAGAAGATGGTATATTACGACTGGTATCCGTCGTCGTCATACTGCAGTGGCTGTCAATCATGGGCACCTGGGCAGACATGCTACTGTTTCGATGATGATGGCTATCAGTCGCAGTATACTATTTTCTGCCAATTGCCCAGTATTGTCTGCTAAGCACCCAGAAGAGGCCGAGGGCGATCTAGGTGCTGGCAGACGTGGGGCTGGCAGACGTGGGGCTGCATTGCTACACAGCAGCAGCCCCTTGCCTTTTGGTAGAAGATGGTATATTACGATTGGTATCCGTCGTCATCATACTGCAGAGGCTATAACTCATGCTGCACCGTCGGCTGCCAGCTTAAGATGTAAAAAATAGATTTGTTCTGTACTCATTTGCTTCCCTTTCCTCCGTGAAATCAACGGCCTGCTAAGCCCAAGGTTTTCAGTTTAATCTTTGGGGGGACCATTCTGTGTGACAGTTGTTTGTGTTTCTCCCTGATGCACAGCCACCTTTCTTGATTTTAATTCCCTGTACCTGTACCTGTACGCCATGTCGTCACTCGGCCCGCCCTCCCTCCCGCCCTCCCTCCTTCCCCTAGTCCGTCAGATACTAGTTTCGCGCCTTTTTTCTGACCAGGCGCCATAGCTAGCACTGGGATCATGGAGCCCGCTCAGATCACCGCGGCAATTATGAGCACTATGAACACCACGCGCATTGTCCTGGAGTATATGCAGAGCCAGGACATGCCAAGGCGAAACCCGGACCAGCCGAGGAGGCGATTGCAGCGCGGCGAAGAGAGTGATGAGGAAATTGACATAGACATAGACCTCTCACAAGGCACAGGCCCCAGCAATGTGGAAATCATGGTGTCACTGGGGCAGGTTCATGCTGTGGAACGCCGATTCTGGACGATTCCCAGTGGCTGCGAAACTTTCGCATGCCTAAGGGCACTTCCATGGAACTTTGTGACTTGCTTTCCCCTGCCCTGAAACGCCAGGATACCAAGATGAGAGCAGCCCTCACAGTTGAGAAGCGAGTGGCGATAGCCCTGTGGAAGCTTGCAACGCCAGACAGCTACCGGTCAGTCGGGAATCAATTTGGAGTGGGCAAATCTACTGTGGGGGCTGCTGTGATCCAATTTGCCAGGGCAATAAAAGACCTGGTGATATCAAGGGTAGTGACTCTGGGCAACGTGCAGGCAATAGTGGATGGTTTTGCTGAAATGGGATTCCCAAACTGTGGTGTGGCCATAGACAGAACCCATATCCCTATCTTGTCACCGGAGCACCAAGCCACCGACTACGTAAACCGCAAGGGGTACTTTTCAGTGCTGCTGCAAGCCCTGGTGGATCACAAGGGACGTTTCACCAACATCAACGTGGGATGGCCGGGAAAGGTACATGATGCTCGCGTCTTCTGGAACTCTGGTCTGTTTCGAAAGCTGGAGGAAGGGACTTTCTTCCCAGACCAGAAAGTAACCGTTGGGGATGTTGAAATGCCTATCGTGATCCTTGGGGACCCAGCCTACCCCTTAATGCCATGGCTCATGAAGCCGTACACAGGCAGCATGGACAGGAGTCAGGACCTGTTCAACTATAGGCTGAGCAAGTGCCGAATGGTGGTGGAATGTGCATTTGGACGTTTAAAAGCGCGCTGGCGCAGCTTACTGACTCGCTCAGACCTCAGCGAAAAGAATATCCCCATTGTTATTGCTGCTTGCTGTGCGCTCCACAATATCTGTGAGAGTAAGGGGGAGACCTTTATGGCGGGGTGGGAGGTTGAGGCAACTCGCCTGGCCGCTGATTACGCGCAGCCAGACACCAGGGCGGTTAGAGGAGCACAGCAGGGCGCGGTGCGCATCAGAGAAACTTTGAAAACGAGTTTTGTGACTGGCCAGGCTACTGTGTGAAACTTCTGTTTGTTTCTCCTTGATGAACCCTCCAACCCCCCCCCCCGACCCCGTTCACTCTACTTCCCTGTAAACCAACCACCCCACCCCACCCTCCCCTCCCCAATTCGAGCACCGCTTGCAAAGGCAATAAAGTCATTGTTTTTTCACATTCATGCATTCTTTATTAATTCCTCAGAGAAGTAGGGGGCTAATTGCCAAGGTAGCCTGGGATGGGTGGGGGAGGAGGGATGGAAAAGGACACAGTGCATTTTAAAACTTTAACTCTTATTGAAGGCCAGCCTCCTTGGGCGATCATCTGGGGTGGAGTGACTGGGTGGCCGGAGGCCCCCCCACCGTGTTCTTGGGCGTCTGGGTGAGGAGGCTATGGAACTTGGGGAGGAGGGCTGTTGGTTAAACAGGGGCTGTAGCGGTGGTCTCTGCTCCTGCTGCCTTTCCTGCAGCTCAACCATACGCTCGAGCATATCAGTTTGATGTTCCAGCAGACGGAGCATTGACTCTTGCCGTCTGTCTGCAAGCTGACGCCACCTATGGTCCTCAGCCCGCCACTTGCTCTTTTCATCCCGCCATTCAGCCCTCCACCTCTCCTCTCGTTCATATTGTGCTTTTCTCATGTCCGACATTGACTGCCTCCACGCATTCTGCTGTGCTCTATCAGCGTGGGAGGACATCTGCAGCTCCGTGAACATATCGTCCCTCGTCCTCCGTTTTCTCTTTCTAATGTTCACTAGCCTCTGCGAAGGAGAAACATTTGCAGCTGGTGGAGGAGAAGGGAGAGGTGGTTAAAAAAGACACATTTTAGAGAACAATGGGTACACTCTTTCATTACAAGGTCACATTTTTCTTCTGCCTGCCGGTTTGGTATGAGAGATCACTCACGCAGTGCCCCAGGCAACATATTTTGGCTTGCAGGCAGCCATGGTAGTCCACAGTCTTTTGGCTTTTTTAACCTTCTTAACATGCGGGAAAGGTTTCAAACAGCAGCGCATTTCCCATATCAAGGATGACTTGGGTTGGCCATTGAAAATGGGTTTTCAATGTAAAAGGAGGTGCTGCGGTTTCCCGGTTAACATGCGGCACAAACCCAAGTAAACCACTCCCCCCCACACACACCCGATTCTCTGGGATGATCACTTCACCCCTCCCCCCACCGTGTGGTTAACAGCGGGGAACATTTCTGTTCAGAAGAGCAGGAACGGGCACCTCTGAATGTCCCCTTAATAAAATCACCCCATTTCAACCAGGTGATCGTGAAACATATCACTCTCCTGAGGATAACAAAGAGAGATAAGGAATGGATATTGTCTGCATGCCAGCAAACACCTGGACCATACGCTGTCATGCTTTGTTATGCAATGATTCCAGACTACGTGCTACTGGCCTGGAGTACATGAAGGAGAGCTTTCTGGAGATGTCCCTGGAGGTTTTACACTCCATCCCCATACACGTTAACAGACTTTTCCAGTAGATGTACTGGCCGCGATTGCCAGGGCAAATTAATCATTAATCATTAAACACGCTTGCTTTTAAACCATGTGTAATATTTACAAAGGTACACTCACCAGAGGTCTCCTGTGTGCCCTCAGGGTCTTGGGTGAGTTCGGGGGTTACTGATTCCAGGTCCAGGGTGACAAACATATCCTGGCTGTTGGGGAAACCGGTTTCTCCGCTTCCTTGCTGCTGTGAGCTACCTACAGTACCTCCATCCTCATCTTCCTCGTTCCCCGAACCGTCTTCCCTGTGTGTTTCTCCAGGGAGAGAGTCATAGCACACGGTTGGGGTAGTGGTGGCTGCACCCCCTAGAATGGCATGCAGCTCTGCGTAGAAGCAGCAGGTTTGCGGCTCTGCCCCGGACCTTCTGTTTGCTTCTCTGGCTTTGTGGTAGGCTTGCCGTAGCTCCTTAATTTTCACGCGGCACTGCTGTGTGTCCCTGTTATGGCCTCGGTCCTTCATGGCCTTGGAGACCTTTTCTAATACTTTGCCATTTCTTTTACTGCTACGGAGTTCAGCTAGCACTGATTCATCTCCCCGTATGGTAAGCAGATCCCGTACCTCCCGTTCGGTCCATGCTGGAGCTCTTTTGCGATCCTGGGACTCCATCACGGTTACTTGTGCTGATGAGCTCTGCGTGGTCACCTGTGCTCTCCACGCTGAGCAAACAGGAAATGAAATTCAAAAGTTCGCGGGTCTTTTCCTCTCTACCCGGTCAGTGCATCTGAGTTGAGAGTGCTGTCCAGAGCGGTCACAATGAAGCACTGTGGGATAGCTCCCGGAGGCCAATAACGTCGAATTCCGTCCACACTACCCCAATTCCGACCCGCAAAGGCCGATTTTATCGCTAATCCCCTCGTCGAAGGTGGTGTAAAGAAACCGGTTTAAAGGACCCTTTAAGTCGAAAGAAAGGGCTTCGTCGTGTGGACGTGTCCAGGCTTAATTCGATTTAAAGCTGCTAAAGTCGACCTAAACCCGTAGTGTAGACCTGGCCTAAGATCTGCTTCCTCTCCTGCCTCCCTGACTGTGTCACTGCCCTTCCCCTCTCTTCTCTGGTTTACTGTCTCTTTCTGCATCATATTCAGGCTCCTTGGCTGCAGCTTTAATGCTTTTTGCAGCACCTCCCCTACATTTATCTCTCTACCTTCATCTCCTCCTGCACTCCTTCCTTGGGCCCAAGAGTGTCTCGTTCTCTCTATTTCAGCCACTCTCAGCTTCAGGCCTTTTACATGGTGGCCTCCTAAGCCTGGAATTGCTTCATATATTCTTTGTTCCAAGGGCCCTCCCTCTCCTCCATCAAACCCTCATCATCTCTTTTTTTATAGTGTATCTCTTTGGTTAGGCTGAGGACAGGGACCAGTCTCAGCTCTGGGTCTGTGAAGGGCCCTGCACACCCTTGGGGTTATACATTGTAGATAAACAATAGCAGTAAATGGCATCAGCTCCTATCAGTGATGTGCCTGTGTGAGCTACTCAGCTAACAGAAATAGAAGAACCCCAGGGCCAGCCCAGAGCAGGGCACGGGCCATCATTGGAGTCTGTGTGAATTTTCCTAATGCCCCCCTCCCTTGCTCTGCTCTTCCCCAGTGTTTGGCATGTTAGCCCAGAGCTATGTGGACACCATCTTCAGTGGAAAGGTGCCCTGCCTGGAGAATGCAGTGACCACCCTGGCCACCAAGGAGAATGAAGCTGCCATCAGGGAGGGTCTGGCTTACTACGTGGCCCAGATGGAGGAACGGGTCAAGTTCCCGGCGGAGGTGGCTGTGCTGTCTGAGACACATGGGAATTGTGAGAAGGCAGCCCTGCAGCTGTTCATGCAGCGATCCTTCAAGGACGAGCATCAGAAGCACCAGGATCAGCTGGCAGTAAGTGCTTGGGACCTGCATGTCCCCCTGCCTTGTACCTCCCACTGGCTTGACATGTGGGGCTCTGTGACCTCTGCCCAGCCGTGTCCCAGGGGAGACACCAGGAGTTTGGACGCTGACTCTGGGAGCAGGCCAGACATTGGCACTCAACTCCGAGAGCAGATGCTTGGGTGGAACTTGAACTGTCTGATACTAAAGCCACAAACCCAGTCCCTGGCGCTGCGGCTCAGCTCAGCCTGTTGCTCACACTGATGCGGCCGTATTTGCCCCTCCATGGGAAAGTAAAGAATGTGGCCACAAACTAACTGCTGAGAAAGCTCAGAAACCCCTGCTGGAGTGTGACATCCAGCTGATCCAGCCCTTTCTCCACTTAGGGCTTTTTTTAAAAAAGACTATTTATGTAGGAAGTTTTAACAAATTTAGAAATCATTGCCATGTAAACAAGAGAATCATTGTGAATCATTACAAAGTTGAGCCTATCGGTTTGCTTAGAGCAGGGGGTTCTCAAACTGGGGGTTGGGACCCCTCAGGGGGTCGCAAGGTTATTATATGGGGGGTCGCGAGCTGTCAGCCTCCACCCCAAACTCTGCTTTGCCTCCAGCATTTATAATGGCATTAAATATATTTAAAAGTGTTTTTAATTTACAGGGTGGGGGTCGCACTCAGAGGCTTGCTATTTTAAAGAGGTCACCAGTACAAAAGTTTGAGAACCACTGGCTTAGAGAAACATGATCTGATGACTGTATCACTGGATCTCTCTATTTAGTATGGTGTTACCATTTACAGAAGGAGCCTCTTTAAACCATGCAGGATGGGCTGCTTCTGAGGATTTTATTAAACTGAGTGAAAGTCCTGACTTTACGCATATTTATCAAACCAGTGATCTCTAACAAACGTTAATATTCAAGAATATTGGGCAGTGTGGTGGCTGTTAGCCCGTGACTGCCCTTTGCCTGAGTAACGAACACATCGTAACCAAATCTCTAAGTATCTATTTGCCCACTGTCTGTTTTGCTGGGTAAGTAATCTGTGCATTAATTTTTCCATAACAACTCCTCCTCCCGTATTGTTTTGGAACCATTCCGCTGATTTTGGATTATTTTCTTTCTCCAGTCTCAGTAGCCTACTCAGCAGCTACTGGCAGATGAGAGAACGACTCTTCATTTCTTTGAGTGTGACCATGTCTGTGAGGAAGCTGCATGAGGATTAACAAAGGATCATTTGGCAAAATATTTAATCATTTGAAATATTTGGTTATGAATCACATTCCAATACTCTCTAATGACTGGCCACGGCCACCATATATGCATGAAATCACCTCT